>NC_133652.1:178421296-178721296 GCF_009905375.1 Apium graveolens | reverse complement strand
CATTCGGGAATCTCCAGGGGTCGTAAAAGTCCACTGGGTCTCTGGTGCTCTGCCTTTACTCTTTGGCAAGTCAAACATTTGATTACCCATTCTGCTACGTCCCTCTTCATGTTGGGCCACCAGTAATATTCCTTCAAATCCCTTTACATATTGGTGCTTCCCGGGTGAATGGAATACCTTGAACTATGGCTTTCATCCAAAATCTCATCTTTAAGCTCTTGAACGTTCGGAACCCAAATCCGGTAGGAGTACCTCATTATCCCTTTATCATCTTTCTCAGTATGGATCTCTTCTCCAGTCATTGACTCTCTGCCTTCATTCATTATTTTCTCTTGGCACAATCTGATCTTTTCCAATAACTCTGGCTGCATTGAGATCTCAAAAAGCTTTTCAGTTCCGGTTCCGGTTACCCTTACTTCTATTTCCATTTTCTCAAAATCCTTTATCAGTTCTTCCGAAGTCGTTATCATTCTGAGTCTTTCTTTTCTACTAAGGGCATCAGTCACCACATTGGCTTTCCCCGGGTGATAGAGAATCTCACAATCATTGTCCTTGATTAGCTCTAACCATCTCCTCTGGCGCATGTTGAGCTCTTTCTGCGTAAATATGTACTTGAGGCTCTTATGGTCTGTGAAAATCTCGCACTTCTCTCCATACAAGTAGTGCCTCCAAATTTTTAGGGCAAAAACTATTGCCGCGAGCTCAAGGTCATGAGTAGGATATCTAATCTCATATTCCTTCAGTTGTCTCGACGCATACGCAATCACTTTACCGTGCTGCATAAGCACACACCCTAATCCTTTGTGCGACGCGTCACTATATATCACAAAATCTCCTTTTCCGTCTGGCAATGCCAACACCGGGGCCGTTACCAACCTTTTCTTTAATTCCTGAAAACTGTTCTCGCATTTCTCCGTCCATTCAAACTTCCCTGTCTTATAAGTAAGTCGTGTCAAAGGGGTTGCGATCTTCGTAAAGTCCTGTACAAATCTACGATAGTAGCCGGCCAATCCTATGAAACTCCTTACCTCTGTGGGTGTGGTTGGCCTTTCCCAATTTGAGACCGCCTCTATCTTGGAGGGGTCGACCAATACTCCTTCTTTATTGATCACATGTCCTAAAAACTGTACTTCATTCCGCCAGAATTCACACTTCGAGAATTTGGCATATAACTGCTCCTCTCTGAGTATTTCTACAGCTATCCTCAAATGCTCTGCATGTTCTGCCTCAGTCTTTGAGTAGATTAAAATATCATCGATAAAAACTATCACACACTTGTCCAAGTACTTCTTAAATACTCTGTTCATTAAGTCCATGAAAGCCGCTGGGGCGTTGGTTAATCCAAAGGACATTACCAAGAACTCATAGTGCCCATCCCTGGTACGGAATGCTGTCTTGGAAATATCTTCGGGTTTAATTTTTAGTTGGTGATATCCAGTTCTCAGGTCAATCTTGGAAAAATAAACAGCATCCTTTAGCTGGTCGAACAGATAGTCTATTCTAGGTAACGGGTACTTGTTCTTTATGGTTAGCTTGTTCAACTCTCGATAGTTGATGCACAGCCTCATGCTCCCATCCTTCTTCTTAACAAATAACACTGGTGCTCCCCACGGAGACACACTGGGTCTTATCATACCCTTATCCAAAAGTTCCTGCAATTGGGTAGCTAATTCTTTCATTTATAATGGGGCTAACCGGTAAGGTGCTTTTGAAACTGGCGCGGTCCCTGGGGCCAACTCAATAGCAAATTCAATCACTCTATCGGGTGGTAATCCCGGAAGGTCTTGTGGAAATACGTCTTCAAATTCGTTGACTACCGGAATATCTTGTAAGTTGGGCTCCTCCTTCTGCGTGTCCACCACATAGGCTAGGTAAGCCTCATTTCCTTTTCGTAGCATCCTTCTGGCCTGGGCCATAGTCAAAAATTTCTGCGTCTGCCTCTTTCCTCTAGATATAACTTCTTTCTTTCCTGGGATATTTAACTTAACTTTCTTCCCCTTACAGTCTATCTGAGCATCATTGCTAGATAGCCAGCCCATTCCCAAAATTACATCCAACTCCCCTAATTTAAAAGGAATCTGATCAACACTAAAAGATTGCTCCCCTATGCCTAACTCACAGGCGGGGTGAATCTGGTTAACAGGAATAATTTCATGATTGGCTATTTCTACTTATAAGGGCTCTATCAAGGGTTCAGCTTTAAGTCTTAATTTACACGCAAATTCCCTTGATATAAAAGATTTGGTTGCTCCCGAATCAAATAAAACATTTGCACTGACTGAATTTAGAGAAAGGGTACCTGCTATCACATCTGAGTCTTTCATAGCATCCTGGACTGTCATGTTGAAAGTCCTCGCAGTAGGTGGCTTATTAGAGGCAGCCCCGCTGGCTCCTGAAGCTGCTGGTTTGTTCATTGGGCATTCCCTCTTACAATGACCCGGGCGTCCACACTGATGACAAGTGGTAGTTGGAATGACGGCAGGGGTTGATGAAGGGCACTTAGTTGAATAGTGACCTTCTCGACCGCACTTAAAGCAGGTTACTGGCTTTCCTTTACACTCCCCAGTGTGCATCCTTCCACAAGTGTTACAGGCTGGCAATGGGGGTCGAGACTGGTTGGAATAGGACATTCTTGACTTCTGGCCGCTCTGGCTCACATTCACGCTCATTGGCCGCTTAAACCCAGTGTTCTTTCCCGGTAGGGACACTGCTCCTCGATTAAATCTAGTTGGGAAGCTCCTTCCTGCGGAACCCCCACCCATGCTCATACTTTTCCTCTTTATTCCCTTCTTCTCTCTTTCCTTCTGCATCTGTTCACTTCCGGCCTCTACAATTGTTGCCTTTTGCGCCAGAGTGGCATAATCCGTAAGCTCAATGATTGCCACCCTATTCTGAATCCACGGTTTCAGTCCCTGCTGAAACCTCCTAGCTTTCTTTTCCTCGGTGCTTACAAATTCCGGCACAAACCTTGATAACTCAGTAAATTTCGCTTCGTACTCTGCTACAGATAAGTTATTCTGCTTTAGCTCCAAGAACTTGAGCTCCATCTGGTTTTCCATAAACCTCGGGAAATATTTTCCCAGAAACAACTGACTGAACCTCTCCCAGGTTATGATAGCATCTGTCTCCATGTTTTTCTTGGCCTCCCACCAGTAGTTAGCCTCTTCTTTCAGAAGGTAGGTAGCAAATACAGTCTTCTGTGCCTCATCGGTACTCAAAATCTCAAAGGATTTCTCCATTTCCTTTAACCATGCCCTTGCCTCAACTGGGTCAGCTGATCCGTGGAACTCAGGGGGCTTAAGGGACTTAAAAGCCCTGAAAGAGTTTGCCACAGCATTGTTATTTCCTTGAGGGGGTGGGTTGGGTTGACGTTCCAAGTTCTGCCTTAGTAGTTGCATGAACTGGCCCATGGGATCCATGCCTGGGTTTGGTATTGGTTGCTCAACCTCAGTTTCTCCTTCCTCAGCCTCTATCTCAAATCCCTCAACATCATATGTTTCCTCTTCCTCTTCATATAGGGAGTCATCCTGTTCCACATAATCCTCATCTTCCTCTTCACTGTGTTCCTGGTTCCTATCGTCTTAGTTATGGCTTCCCTGGTCCTCAGATCCAGGGTTCGCCCTAGTTCCAATCTTTCTTGGCGGCATGATACTGATAAAAAAAATTATTGGGAAATTCAATGTTAGGTCACAATCATACACAACATTGTGCCTTGCATAGCTCTATATTGGGGAGAATGTATCTCGCAATTCTATTATATTATGGCAGTTCTAATAAGAAGTGCAGTAATAATAATGATAAAAATAGTGATCTCGTCACTAAGGAACTGAACCGAAAGGAAACAAATATATACATAATGCGAGAAATACATAGTTTAATCTGGTCAAAAGTACAACAGTGCTACAGCCATCTGTCCCAAAAGTGATACACAAGAGTCTATCTGTCTAGTCAGAAAAAGGGATGCTATATACAAGTCAACTATCCCGGAAAATTGGCTCTTACTAAGGCCTCGACTAACTAGACAACTAGACTATCCCATTGTCAGTCCTTTATCACACACCAGAGCGGGTCAGCTCCCATACCCTTTCCATCGCACGACAGAAGATATAGTCAGCCTGTCCCCCTGGAGCGATCTGAGTCTCGCTCGGGATGTGAGCTCTATCCCCGTCAGCTCCCTCCTCAAGGATCGGGGTATAGCAGCCCTAGTCTCATAAGCTCGGGTACGCCTACCCGCCCTCTCCGCATCCAATTCCCTCCTGGCCTCATCCAGCCGGGCCTCAGCAACAGCCACTCGGGTCCTCAGTACATCCTGAACATAGCCGTGGGCTAACAAAGACTGCCTATGGGCAGGGTCGAGAGGTGATGAATCCGGAGCCGCTGGGGGTGCCTCCTCGGTCTACCTAGGCTCGGAAGTATGGGTCTCTAAGCTGTCATCATAGGGGATCCAAGATAGTGGTGGAGGGGTAGGAGCTCTGACCACCGGGAGTGAGGGTAAAGGGGTACCAGTGTACACTACCATAGCTCCGACACGCTCCTCAGCTACTGGGACCTCATCCGGGTCCTCCTCATCTGAAATAGTAATGACCTCTATCTCTGACTCCTCTGAGGGGTCCTCCTCATCCTCCTCCATCTCAAGCTCCTCCTGATCCTCGACATCTAGCAGTGCCTTATCATGCTCACGCTCGAACATCTCAGGGTCCTCTATCTCATGCGCCTACACATTAAACGAGCTAAGTTACTATCATGATACTTATAAGGGTTCCCGTAAGGGTTTTAACTGTCAGCGCTACTTTAAGTAGTCCGACCATGAACTTGGCAAGAGTTCTTATTATCTTTGTGAGTTTATTATTACATCGTCGCATCATCTCTGAGGTTTATAACGCTTGGCTCTGATACCATTTCTGTAACACCCCCAGATCCGGGGTCAGGGATCCGGGTCGTCACGGTCTTTCTTTCCACAATATCACTTCACTTAATTAATAATAATTAACCTTATGTTGTGACCCCACACTAACACACGCCACAACCCGTTATAGTCACATAGATGAAATTAAAATAAGTACAAGTCTTTGAATCCACAATTTAAAAGTTATTACAACCCAAAATGATTACTTGATAAGTTTACAATTAATTGCCATTATCTGCCACAAGTTATAATTATACATAATTGATTCCCAAAAGTAGAAGGTTTGATCTACAGATAGATCTACCTCTGCAGCTATAACATCTATGATCTCAACGGAAAGGCGCAGGGCGCTTCCCACGCTCTTGCTCTGGGTCTGCTTGAGTCTGGCCATCTTTCCTAACTGTTGTTGTGTGATGAAGAAATAAAGTAAGAGTGAGCATTACAGCTCGCAAGATAATATATAGTGTAAACAATAATGCAAGTATCTAAATGGATAACTTACTAGAATCCTTTATCAAGTGTAAGATAATTACTTACTGGATATAAGCAAAAATAAGGGATGAAGTTACCAAATACTTCACTATACTTATATCATTTATAAAGCTACTTGAACTACCACTGTTCAAAGTATAATGAGCTTTCAATAGTTCATCACATAGATGAGACTACGAGACAAGATTTGAATAGATTAAATCTTTACAGTATTATTGAAGGAAATGAAGCTATGATATACTTCATTAAGTTCCGATATATATATCCACATATATACCTTCTTTATACAGTTCCTGGAAACCTCTGTCATGTAAGGTATGAACAGAGTTTATAACATCCAATAAATTATTGGAAGGAAAAAGAATATTGGCATAAACCCGATATCTTGCTGATCAGGCAAAGATACCAATAAGTAACCTTTTCTACTAGTAGATGGATGAATTCCCCACTGGTCATCACCCTGTTCGTAATAGGACCTTATGCTGGACTGCCACTCAGCCACTTACGCATTTGATGGATTCCCACTGAGCCACTTACACTATCATGGACGCCCACTGAGCCCATGTTGCTTATGCCAACTCGATAGATGGACTTACTTCCCGAACGTTGGGTAAGTAATCAATTCATTTACCAAAACCGCAACCTTGTTGCGAATATAAAATACACCACAGAGCCGGATCCCTCTGGTTTTGAGCGAGTATTTAAATCCCATTTAAAAGGAAGATCTTAAATATATAAAAATGAGTTTTAGGATCCGCTCTAACTTTTAAAAATCATTTTAAAGACTCGAAAACACTTTAAAGAGTGTTTGGAGTAATGCTGATTTAATAAAGTAAATCAGTCCCAATATATTAGAAAATATCTGAATATTATTGTTTAAATAATATTCCCATAAAGAATAATCTTTATACAAATAATTGAGGTAGAAGTTGTAAAACTTATACTTGAAATGAGTATTAAATAACCAAAGATATACTTATACGAAAGTACTATCTTTATTTGAATAATCAAAGATAAGTTTGATTATCGACACCTTATTCTTTAATAAAATAAAGTATATATCTCAGCAAATAATTGGAGTCATAGATCCTTAAATGAATATTCAAATAATATTCAATTAACAAAATAAACTGAGTCACAAGCCCTCGAATGAATATTCGAAATAATATTCATTAAATAAAATAAAAGGAGTCATAAGTCCTCGAATGAATATTCAAGTAATATTCATTAAATAATATAACTTATCGAATAAACCTTATTCGATTAATAGTTTTAAAAACTATTCATATATATATATATATATATATTATACTCGGGAGCCTCGCCTCCCGGTTTTAGAAAAAGTTCATCTTTTGCTCCCCTATACTAAGGGTATACGCAAATACCGCTTATCTCTAGCATAGGCATTATACAACTAATAAGCATTTGAACCAACAGATATATAAATCATGAATACGAAATAG
Source organism: Apium graveolens (assembly GCF_009905375.1). NCBI lineage: Eukaryota > Viridiplantae > Streptophyta > Magnoliopsida > Apiales > Apiaceae > Apium > Apium graveolens. Next base: position 178,714,435 of record NC_133652.1, on the reverse strand, counting down.
GCATGCATATATACCATATCACATGCTACAATATATCGCAAGAATTTGCTAATAACAAATATGCATTTATCACAAGATCATGCATATACACATATACATCACAACAACAGTTATACGGGTAGAAAACTTGCCTGAGCGACTGGGGGTTACATATGGCTCGGGACGAGTCTGGTAACCTATAAACAACATGTAAGTTGGAATTAAACCAAAGTCACTTGTAAATCTATACTTTAACCAAATTAGACTCTAACGCTCGCTTTGCGCTTACTGATTCTCTTAAGTCGCTCGAGTACCCTCGGCTCCACCATTTTTAATAAATTAACCATTACGAGTTTTAAGGCGATTCTTTCGCGAGTACCTTACCAACTGCCTAATCCACTTAACATAATTGTTTGATACTCCAATTAGTCCTTTAAGGTCTTTAACCTATGTTTCAAAGTAAGGCGAGGGGTAATGGTTCGTTCGCGAAACATCGTTACTTAAAATGGCCGTTTGTCCTAAACCGTACATCGGAATCAAACGAACCACATATCAAAAAGAAGCTCGTAACATGAAATATCTAAACATGGCAATGGTCAAAACCTAGCAGGGAGTTCTCGGGTCCTAATGTTATGAACAAAAGCAGTCTAAAGTAAATCGGACATTATGACGGCTATGTTTACGCGATTTCCCAAATTTATACCATTCCAAATCAACCACCAATCAACCCCAATTCATTCATACAACCAAAATCCATCCATATCACACTACAACAGCCCCAACACCTCAAGTTCTCCAATTTATGTTATTCTCAACATGAATTTAAAACTATACTTAAGTCCTTTACTAATCAACAAGATTCAACATTCAATTCACTATAACTCCAACCCAAACTCTAAACCTACAAGCATCAAGCTACTCTTTTACCATAACAACCAAAATCATCCTAATATACAAAGTAAAGCTAGGGTTTGGAGATGTTATACCTTCCTTGAAGTGATTGGAGTAGCTAGGAAGCCTTAAGAAGCCTTGAGATGTCTTAGGGATGCTTGGATCTTAAAGGAAAAACAAGAAAAATCAAGTTAAAAATATTGAAATCACTATTCATTATCTTCTTCATTGATTTCTTGGAGAAGATTGTGAATGATTTGGAGGCTTAAACTTATAGGATAGCTATATATATGCATAAGGAGTACTAGATAATTATCTTACCAATTAAGGAAGCTTGGAACTTGATTTTTAAAATTCTTCTTCTTGAAATGGAGAGAAAAGCCGAGAGCTCCTTGGTTGAAGAAAGAAATGATTTTGTGTTTTGCTTTGATTTGTTTTGGTTGGTTGATTTTTTTTGATTTGTTTTGTTTTGATTTCTTACCATTTTACCATGGTAATTATTGTGTGGTTCACAATCATCCAACAATTCCTTCCCTTATGTCATGCTTATGTCATCATGTGATGTCACCCTCCCTCCTTTGTCCTCTTCTCATTGGTTGGATGACATCATCCCCTCTAATCTCTTTGATTAGCTTCTAATTACTTGGCTAATGACCGCTGATCTGTTATACGGTTCGCTTAACTTTCATTTTCGTTTATCATTTGAGGGATCATACCCGGGATCTTATTACTTAGGTTCCCTTAACCTTTCTCAATACATTATATTCCTTTTTATGATCCTCTATTAAAATCCTTGAATTTAAATCCTTTTTATCCTGTTACCTTATACTCAATTCTTTCGATATCTGGTGGATTTTCGGGAAAAATCAAAAGGTTCAAATTTGGATTCTGACGATCTTTACATACACTTATATATCATATAGAGTACCAATAAAATCTCAGAATATCCATAAAAGAAACCCTACATAGTGTGGCATGAAAAGTTTTCTTGTTCAGAATTATCAGCAAAAACACTATTCATAAGGGTTACAAAAAGTTCAAAATTTTGGGGTTATTACAACAACCGAATTAGCCACTTACGCAGCGTTATCCAATATCTGATTCGTTTTGCCTAGTTTTCAAAATCACTTTTACCTATCTCTTGTAAAAACCCATTCTGTCACAACACAGTATTCAAAACTTCGTTTCATTTTAATCACTTTTTAGAGATAGGTACTTTTAGAAGTTACTTTTCCCCAAAACATATTTAAACAAAATTTTCAAATACAAGGGATACGTAACTTAAAACATTTTTGTTCCTGTTCGGAAATAAAACAACATTTCATTCATATATACTGAACCATAAGAGTATGGTCAGGGGTACTTTCCTTGCAGAGCTTTACAACTATCTCTGATTGACCTCGAATCGATTTGGACACTCGGCTTTATCGCCTTACTATTAGACTATCCTAGATCCGACTTCGACACTCAGGCCTTTCCATTGGAACCTTGTGGAGCTTTTCGACTGATCACTAGATTATTTTTAGTCCAACTCCAACTCTCGGGCCTTCCGACTAGAACCTACAGAGTCGATGACTAGATTATCCTAATTTAGACATTCAATTATGCTTGACATATTCTCACTAACAAACCTACCCATTCGATATCAAATCTTGACTTGTAATTATACATATTATAATAACATACGCAACAATTAGGGTTCACGTTCTTGAAAATCGGTTCGGTGTCCGTTTTCAGAAAACACATATACTCGTCAATTTACGAAATTAGGGTTATTGGTTTTGGAAAAGTATTTCATGTTGGGAACCACAGACTTAGGGTGTTACTACATTTTACGATAAAGATTACGAAAAGAGGATTACCTTGTTAATGGTTGATTCCACGCTCTTCTATTGTATTCCCAAATTCCCTTGAGCGAAGTGTGGCCTCCGTCTTCTCAAGTTATCCTCTCATCTTGCTCATTGGTGGCTACAATATGTTTTCACACAATTCCAAGCAAGAAGAGAATAAGAATATATATAGGCTACAATAGGGACCATGGATAATTAGGTTGGGCCTTCTAATTACATCTTGAGCCTAGCCCAATGTAATTAACTATTAATTCAATCCACTAAAGAATTAATATTTGCACTACCTTTCCTAATACCGTAATTTAATTAATTCGGTTCCAATATTATTTGCTTATTAAATTCCCCATATTTAAAATATCATATATCCATTAATTAAATAAATTACTGATAATTTATTTAATTAATATCTTTTATCCTTGATCATCCACTCAACCTTTATTTAATTATGCCAGAATAAATTCCACCTGCAGGGTTTCACATAATTAAATCTTTTTGAGCTTTCAAGGGGACATCATTAACCCGGACATGGATTCCTTCAATAAATAATATCCACCATGTATATAATTCCATCACCCAAAATATAATGATATAATTCAAAAGAATTATTTCATATATAAATCCAAGCATGTAAATAATATACACGTGTCAATTACTATTTCCGGATTAAGAACCTAAGCATTAATAATAACATAGAATCTTAGTTCTCCTTCTTAATCAGTATTAAGGGAACAATTCTAAATTTGATCCTGTTCAATATACACAAAGTATACTAGTATTATTTATTAGTCAATATAAACTAATCTAAATAATACTACAGCCATACCAGTGGATTGTCCAACACCACCTGTGTTGTGAACCTTATTATATTATATAACCGTATTTAACAATCTAATATTCTGTATCCCATTTGATACTAGATTGTTCACAATATATAATATTAGACAACATGTAAACATTCAAATGATTCTCAAATAAACTGGCCAGAAATAAATGTACATACTTCAAATAAATATTTTCAGTATACACTAACAATCTCCCACTTATACTCAAAATATTCTATGTGTACATCAGTGTTTATTTAATCCACTATTACATAAAAATCTATGTGTCCATCCATCTGACTCCTATCGCTTCCACATGCTTGTCAAAAACCTTGGTTGGCAAGCTCTTTGTGAAAGGATCTGCTCGGTTGCCTTCTGATGATATGTGAGCCACAACTATATCCCCTCGCTTTACGATTCCTCGTATGAGATGATACTTACATTCAATATGTTTAGCTGCTTTGTGGTCTCGCGGTTCCTTTGAATTTTCCAAAGCACCAGTGTTATCACAATACACCGTCAAGTTCCTAGGAAAATTAGGTACCACATCTAAGTCCAAAAGGAAGTTCCTGAACCATACAGCCTCCTTGGCAGCCTCAGAGGCCGCCACATACTCGGCCTCCATGGTGGAGTCTGCAATGTATTTCTGCTTTACACTCCTCTATATAACGGCTCCACCTCCCAAAGTAAAAACAAATCCCGAGGTTGATTTCCTCTTATCCCTATCTGATTGGAAATCTGAATCAGTATATCCCAAAGGAAATAGATCTGAGGCCTTGTAAATTAACATATACTCCTTAGTCCTTCACAGGTACTTGAGTATTGTTTTTACTGCACTCCAATGTTCCTGACCTGGGTTCGACTGATATCTACTAACCATGCCTACAGCAAAGCAAATGTCAGGCCTCGTACATAACATAACATACATTAAGCTTCCACATGCTGAAGCATAAGGAACTGCTTTCATGCTCTCTATATCCTTAGGTGTCGAAGGACACTGCTTCTTAGATAGAGCAACTCCATGCTTAAAAGGTAGAAAAACTTTCTTGGAGTTCTGCATGTTAAAACGAGCTAATACTTTATCAATGTAGGGCTCTTGAGATAAAGCCATCATCCTTTTCTTGCGATCCCTTATAACTTTGATCCCAAGGATGTATGCCGCTTCACCTAAGTCCTTCATGTCAAATTTTTGAACAACCATGCCTTTACTGATGATAACATCTCAACATTGTTTCCAATGAGTAAAATATCATCTACATATAGTACTAGAAAAACCACTGCATTACCTTCACTTCTCTTATACACGCACGATTCACTTGGACTTTGATCAAATCCATATGACTGGACTGCCTGATTAAAACGAATATTCCAGTCTCTAGAAGCTTGTTTAAGTCCATAAATAGACCTCTTAAGCTTACATACCAGATGCTCTTGGCCTTCCTCAATGAATCCTTTTGGTTGCTGCATATAGATGGTTTCTTCAAGACTTCCATTAAGAAAAGCCGCCTTTTGCCAAAGATCTGCATCTTTGTCTTGTGTTGCCTCTTCGTATCTACGGGGATCATCATCATGTTCACCAGAGACCAAGTCTGAAGACTCACCCAAAACATGAATCTATCAGGCTGTTGAACAACCCTCCCACTACGACGAGGCACTGGTGCGGTATTAGTGACAGGTTGTACATTATGTTGTGGTTGTTCTACTTGTACTACAGCTTCATGGGTATTATTTGTCCCTCCCACTAGTTCCTCTAAAACGACACTACTCATGGGTTTGTGATTCATTATATATTCCTCCTCTAAGAATCTTGCATTGGTGCTAACAATGACATCCCGATTCTTCGGACTATAAAATAAATATCCTTTCATTCCCATGGGGTAGCCTACAAACAACCTTACTTCTGTACGAGATTCTAACTTAGTCGCGCTCTTGTTCACCACATGTGCTGGACAACCCCATATTCGAATATGTCTTAGACTCGGTTTATCCCCGGTCCACAATTCTAAGAGGGTTTTAGGAACCGACTTAGAAGGTACTAAGTTCAGAAGATAAGCTGCTGTCTCTAAGGCATGTCCCCAAAACGACTTGGGTAAATCCGAATAACTCATCATCGATCTAACACTCTCTAAAAGAGTCTGGTTCCTTCTCTTTGCTACACCGTTTTGCTGGGGTGTGCCTGGTGCAGTTAACTGGGATTCTATCCCATTTTCTGATAAATATTCCCTAAATTCTCCAAGCAAGTATTCGCCACCACGATCTGATCGTAGTGACTTGATACTTTTATTAAGTCGCTTCTCCGTTTTAGCTTTGTACTCTTTGAACTTATCAAAGCACTCAGACTTACGGTGCAACAAATAAACGTACCCATATCTAGAATAATCATCAATGAAAGTGATGAAATATTCATAACCACCTCTTGCTTGGATATTCATGGGTCCACATAAATCAGAGTGAACCAATTCTAACAGTTGTTTGGCTCTATTCCCTTTTGCCTTGAAAGGCCTATTAGTCATTTTACCTTCCAAGCAGGATTCACAAACTGGAAATGGCTCCACTGCCAATGAGCTTAAAGGCCCGTCTACTACCAGTCTTTGAATCCTCCTCAAGTTAATATGACCTAATCTCAAGTGCCAAAGATATGTTTGGTTCAAACTAGAAGGTTCCTTTCTTTTAGTAGAGTTAGAAGATGTGTTGTTCAATTCCCTAAATTGCAGTTGCAGTGCAGGTTGACTAGGATTAATTATATACAAATTGTCTTGCAATGTACCAGAACATATAATTCATTTATTCATCATAATAGAAACATTACGATCCAAACAAACATTATAACTATCCAAAGCAAGTTTAGAAACCGAAATTAAATTCCTTTTAAAAGAAGGTACATAAAGACAATTGTTCAAAACCAAAATCCTATCAGAACCAAAAGATAAATGAATAACTCCTACTGCAACTACTGCTACTTTCGTAGCATCTCCCATGAACACGTATATCTCACCATCTCTACGCATTCTGGATAGTTGGAACCCCTACATAGAATTACAAACATGATCAGTGGCTCCTGTATCTACACACCAAGTACTCGTAGATATAGCCGCTATAAATGTTTCTGTAACTAGAGAAAGAGACATACCAGTATTGTTTGTCTTCTTAGGAAGAGGACAATCCTGTTTCCAGTGACCTGACTGTTTGCATCTGAAGCACTTTCCCTTAGGCTTTTTCACACCACCCTGAACTCCCACTGCCTTCACAGCTTTCTGTGTCTGAGCCTTTTTCTTCTTCTTAATACCTTTCGGCTTAGAGGAAGAACCTTTCTCAACCACATTCACTTGAACACTCTGCCGAAATAATCCTTCAGCTGCCTGAGGTTCTGTTAGCAGTTCCGCGAGACTATACTGCCTCTTGTTCATGTTGTAATTGAAGCAGAACTGCTCAAAACTTTTGGACAAGCTCATAAGGATAATGTCAATCTGGGTTTCCCCGTCAAGTTCAGCACCAAGGATCTCTATCTCATTCAGATGCGACATCATCTTGAGAACATGATCTCTTACAGGTGTGCCTTCAGCCATCTGAGTGTTCATTAAAGCCTTCATGGCTACTTGCCTAGCAGCCCTATTCTGATCTCCAAAAAGTTCCTTGAGATTAAAGAGCATATCCGAAGCAGTGGCCATAGACTGATGCTGATTCTGCAAAACACCCGACATTGCTGCTAAAATGTAACATTGCGACATCTCATCAGCCTTAATCCACCATTTATAATACTCTTTCTCATCTTCAGGAGCATCAGCAGTAGGTTGTTCAGGCTTGGGTTCATAAGTGCAAAACTTGTACTCCTCAGCAGTCAACACAATGTCCAAATTTCGTTTCCATTCAATATAGTTAGGTCCGGTAAGTTTGTTATCCTTAAGTATGGTGAATAGTGGATTAAAGCCCATTTTATCCTGAGAATAATGCATAAAAACATCACATAAATAAGGGTGCATTAATTATTAAGATCTAAATTATTAAAATTTAATGCACTAACATCTAAACACCATAAGCTTCTGGTACGCCACGATGTGTGACATGTATACCACCTAATTTTGTTTAAATGTTACTTCGGTCCTATTACTAAACAATATGCCACGTTGGGGTGGACTATATTATTTTTCATAGCTAAGTGTATACCATCATCAAATCTTAAATTATTCGAAATCTATGGAACTTGGTATGCCACGATGGGTGGCGTGTATACCTTCCAATATTCGTAATTTTGCCTTGAATAGAATACTTCAATTCAATATTCATCAATGGTTTGATTTCCAGGTAGTGGAGGAGTCACATCGGTCTCGCTTAAAACCCACAGCCTTACAAGTTCGATGAACCCGTTTCTGACAAAATCGCCCCAAATCAGAAATAAAGAAAATCCGTATTTATTCCTTTCAAAATTTATTAATTTAAGAAGTTTGTTCTAGTAATTTCTATAACATTCTAGACACCACAAATTACATGTCACGATGGGTGACGTATATATAATTTATATTCGTCTTTATGTTAAATTACCTACAACCAATAATGGAGACCATGGGATTTAATTTCATATTAAATCCCTCTCTCACTTAGAATTTTTTTTATTAAAATTGAAGAATTTTAAAATTAAATGGGGCCCTATGTTGTTATAATTATGTCTAATCATGCATTCAAAATACACACATAATTTTAGCAACATATAACATTTAATTAAAGCAATAAATAATTTTTATGTCCATGTCGTCCTAATTAAGTTAAACATGCAATTTTAAAAGAATTACACACATAATTAACGACACACATAATCAATAAATTAAAGCAATAATTAAAATTTAATGGAAAAAATTAAAATAAATTTTCCACTATTATGGCCCTTGAAAAAAAATCCAGCTCTAAAAAAAAATCTGCCCCAAGCGCGCCCCGACGCCCCCAGCAGCCCCAGCAGTCCCCGCTACCGCAGCAGCCCCAACAGTCCCAGCTGCCGCAGCAGCCCCAGCAGCCCCAGCAGTCCCAGCTGCCACAGCGGCCGCAGCGCGCGCGCGCCTGTTGCTTTTCTGTGAGTTTTGTTTTGATTTTGTTCGATCCAAACATCAACAGCAGCCCCTTTAAATCGCACAGCGGAACAAAAAACTACCGGAATTGATTTCCGATCGCACATAACTATTACAAATTACCCGGAACAATTACAAAAAAAATAGATCTAATACAAAACTAATTTTGTAAAATCTATTCTAACACGATCAACCCTCGTGTAAATTACAACCACGATTAAACCACGTGGAAACCAAAACAAAAATTAACCACGATTAAACCACGTGGGATCCAAACACATAATTAAAATATACATGGCCATAATAGTGGATTAACAACCTGCATCAAAACCAATACAAGCAAAACACTATATACACGCATATATAATTACGACATGGACATTATATCATAAAACGTAGAACCCATTACCAGGCTCTTGATACCAATTGTTGGGAACCACGGACTTAGGGTGTTACTACGTTTTACGATAAAGATTACGAAAATAGGATTACCTTGTTAATGGTTGATTCCACGCTCTTCTATTGTATTCCCAAATTCCCTTGAGCGAAGTGTGGCCTCCGTCTTCTCAAGTTATCCTCTCTTCTTGCTCCTTGGTGGCTACAATATGTTTTCACACAATTCCAAGCAAGAAGAGAATAAGAATATATAGGCTACAATAGAGACCATGGATAATTAGGTTGGGCCTTCTAATTACATCTTGAGCCTAGCCCAATGTAATTAAATATTAATTCAATCCACTAAAGAATTAATATTTGCACTACCTTTCCTAATACCGTCATTTAATTAATTCGGTTCCAATATTATTTGCTTATTAAATTCCCCATGTTTAAAATATCATATGTCCATTAATTAAATAAATTACTGATAATTTATTTAATTAATATCTTTTATCCTTGCTCATCCACTCAACCTTTATTTAATTATGCCAGAATAAATTCCACCTGCAGGGTTTCACATAATTAAATCTTTTTGAGCTTTCAAGGGGACATCATTAACCCGAATATTATCAGGACATGGATTCCTTCAATAAATAATATCCACCATGTATATAATTCCATCACCCAAAATATAATGATATAATTCAAAAGAATTATTTCATATATAAATCAAAGCATGTAAATAATATACACGTGTCAATTACTATTTCCGGATTAAGAACCTAAGCATTAATAATAACATAGAATCCTAGTTCTCCTTCTTAATCAGTATTAAGGGAACAATTCTAAATTTGATCCTGTTCAATATACACAAAGTATACTAGTATTATTTATTAGTCAATATAAACTAATCTAAATAATACTACAGCCATATCAGTGGATTGTCCAACACCACCTGTGCTGTGAACCTTATTATATTATATAACCGTATTTAACAATCTAATATTCTGTATCCCATTTGATACTAGATTGTTCACAATATATAATATTAGACAACATGTAAACATTCAAATGATTCTCAAATAAACTGGCCAGAAATAAATGTACATACTTCAAATAAATATTTTCAGTATACACTAACAATTCACCACAACATACAGTCAAGTTTCGTATAAAATATGTATATATTTATATATACTCGCTCGACGTCCCAATAATTACTGGATACGCTCCCGTGTTTCCGTAATTTGATTTTCCGGAAATCGGGCAACACTTCCTTTAATCAAGTTTCGTATAAAAAATATATTTATATTTATATATACTCGCTCGATGTCCCGATAATTACTGGATACGCTCCCGTGTTTCCGTAATTTGATTTTCTGGAAATCGGGTAGCACTTCCTTTATTTATCGGACTAACCCGTCGAAGCAATTCGACGTCAAACCCAATCAATTAACAACAACCATAATAAAAATCCAACATCCGCAATCCCAATCACCGATACTATTCAGTTATTAACTATTATTCATATTTTATATTTTTATTTATAGGACTCAGAATTATTCATCACCGTCCACCGTCGGCTCGTCGAGGCTCATCGCCGACGGCGGTAGAATTTGCAGGGTCCCTAATATATCGGACATCCTACGCGAACTCCACCGATTAATTTAATATTTTCTCGCGCGAAAATATTTATTTTATAATTTATTCAAATAATTTTTCTCTTGCAAGAAAATTAAAATAACAATTAATAAAATATCGATTCAGTCAAGAAAACACGTGCACAAATACCCAGGCCACACGCGTGTAAGCACGCGGCAGCAATAGGTGGCAACGACATACGTCGCCGGAAAATAAAAGGATCAGCAACAGGAAATCTAAGAAATACATAGCCATTAATATATACATACATATGTATGTATAATCAATACTATTCGATCAAAAGAGGACAGGACAGAGGGAGTTCGCCGGAAATAAGCCGGCGGCTTAGCGGAAAATAGGGAGGCGGCGACTGAGAACCAGACAAGAACGGCGGCCGGAAGAAAGGAAGAAAAGAAGCGGCGGGAGTAGTACAGGGGAGGAGACGAGACAAAAAAAGATTTTGATTGAAAGATCGAGGGGAAAGGGTTACAGGGGAGGGGTGTTGTTGTTGTTTTTTTAATTTCCCCCAATTATCAACTAACACGAAGCTATAGGATTGGTGGAAATTCAACACGTGTCTGGTTTTCCACTTGCAAGCCCGATTTTTTTCCCGCTATTCACAATTAACGAACCGAGTTGCACTTAAAACAAATTCAGAAAATACCAAAAATAATTTTAAAATATTATAAATATCCCGAAGTTAATAAAAATGTAAATTTCATAATTTTAAAATAATTTATAGAAATTAACTTATACCCACTTTTATCAATTAACCGAATCAACGCGCAGGGGAAATTAATCCCAAAAATTTCCAAAATAATTTTAAAATTCTCGGAATAATCCAAACTTAATAAAATGTGAGTATCGTAATTCTTAAAATATTCTGGAATTAAATACAGATTTTATAAATAAATGTAATCAAAAAATTATTTAAAGATAAATAATCAATAAAATATTGATTTCCAAATTTTATAAAATCCCAAAAATAATTATTGAAATTATAAAATCATAAAAACAATTTTAGAGACAATCCAAATATTTATGCAAATAAATTTGCAATAAATCCACTTTTAAAAGTGAAAACAAATCAGTATAGCTCAATAAGTACATACCCACGTAACCCTGCACACCAATAAACCACACATAAATAATATTAAGCAATACATAGCTAAAATAGTCGATATACATAGTTTATTTATTTAATTATTCAACAATTACATCTTTAAATGATAAAAATAATATACGAGTCGTTATATCCTTCCCCCCTAAAAAGATTATGTCCTCAGAATCTGATTTAACTAAACAAGTGAGGATATTTGTCAAGCATACCTAACTCTAACTATGAAGTAGACTCTTCTACTCGAGGATTCTCTCAAGGTATACTCACTATAAGAATAGATTAATTTCTAAAGTCTCACTTTACAATTTAGAATCTAGATTGATTATATATGTATTTCCTTTGTTCAAATTAAGGATATATTCTTTTAACATAAAAACGTAAAACACACCCTGAGTATGCTGCAACTATGGAAACATCACTAACTCATAGGCAACTTAACCCGTTGTCTTATTATCTCAAACAGTCCCATATATCTAGGACCCAGCTGCCCTTTTGTTCATCCCTAATCAATCCTTTTTAAGGTAACACCTTTAAAAATACCATCAATCTTATTTCTATCCTTGATATCCTTCCGATACAAGTCCGTCTTCTTTCTCTGTCTATTCTGAGCTGCTTCAATTCTTTTCCAAACCAATACCACTGCGTCCCTGGTGCCGACTTAACTTAGGACTAGACAACTTCCTTTCCCCCACTTTATCTCAATAAAGCGGAGTTCTATATTTACGTCCTTACAAGGTTTCGTAACGTAGCATTCTCCTATTAGCATGATAACTTACATGGTCTAAATCGTTCACTCGCTTTGACCCTTCATCTATGGATGATAAGTTGTACTTATTTTTAACTTAGTTTCCAAACATTCGAGCATCTCTTACTCCTTTCCACCAGTTAAGGTTGGAAAGTAATCTCATATATTCACTTCTTATCACCTTTAGGTATTTCAACTTCAACTTCCACTCTTTCCATTTCTTTTATTAACTCCTCAACGATCTTAATTACATTCAATCATTTCCTTCTTCACAAGGCATCTGTTACTACACCGGCTTTGCTTAAGTGGTTGTTAATGGAATTGTAATATCCGGGATATATCGTGTAATTATTTTTGCTAATTAAATAATTATTATGTGTGTTCAGTATATATTCTGTGAATTAATTGCTAAGTGTTATTTGTATTTGGATATTCAAAAATAATATTAATTGAGTATTTTAATTTTTATATGTTCAAAATAAAATATAGATAATTGTCATATCTTCCTAATTATCTTTATGTTGATTTATGAATTTATAAGAATCATATGAAATTTATAAAATCTTTTTCCAGGTATTTAAAATCTATTTTATAAAAAACGGGAACCAACCGACGTCACCCGTTGTTACGTTTTTGGAACCCAAAACTCTTCCGAGAACTCCTTCCTAACCTAATTGTAATATTCCGAACAATTTCCATGTTTCGACTTTTTCGATCCGGCGTACGGTTTGTCCTGCGCGGGTCCCGGCGCAACATTTTTGATACAATATTCGTTTCGGTAAATCAATAAAACTCGTATTTTCGATAAACAGGAGCTTTTTATTAAACTATCACAATTATCACTTCGTAGTACGTGTAACTAGGCGCTGAGACCACAGTACAAATTGTACTGATTTGGATAATTATCCCGAAAACCGATACCATTTGGATCAGTTTTTATAAATAAACGTACCGTTTTATATCCTGAATGATCCAACGGGATACTAATCTTCCGTAAATATAAATACCCTTTTACCGTATTTTATTTCGTATCAAAATCATTTGCAGACAGATAAATATATAATTTTAATGAGAAAAATCATATATTCATAAACTGTTCCAAGAATCATTTGCAGGTTATTGAAGGTGTTATTGTTCTTTGTTGGAAAAGCTCGAGTATTAGATTTGAAGGTCTTGAAGAGCTCTATCAGATTCCATAACCTGTTTTACTGCAGAATCAAAGGTTAATTTTACATATTTTTATTAAATTTCGAATTATTTTGATTAAAAATATGAATTTTTATTCGGATGATTGTTTATATGATTTGATGATTGCATGTTGTAGAGCTTGTTTTCCTGATGATTTTGGTATATTATACGTCTGATTTGGAGTTCAATAACATGTTCAAATTTGAGTTTAATTTTCAAATTTTAAAATTAGGGTTTATAACCCGTATGAATGTTTTCAATTGAAATTTGGGGGTTTTTGATTTAGGGGTTATTAGCTGTTGATTTATAGTGGGTTGTGTTCCTTATGAAATTTGCAATCGATTGATATATAGCTCGTTAACAGAGGATTAGTGAATCGAATGGAGTTGTGTTTTGAAGGATTACGATGTTCGCCGGAAACCGGCGATGTTCTTGGCCAATTTCCGGCCAGAACAGGAATGATTAGAATGATTTGTTTGCATGAATATGTTCCTGGTGAAGTGTAGTGTGATCTGGACAGTTTGGTGGCCTGAGGTGGCCAGAATCGTGTTCTCCGGCCACACTCCGGCGAAGTCGACGGCGGGGCTGACAAAATTGCAAACAGGCCCCTGTAGTTTTAAAAACGATACAGTTAGGTCCCTGAAGTTTCCAGACTTTGCAAATTTAGGATTCCTGTTTTAAAAATATTTAAAAATCATATTTCCTATTTATTTTTATTATAAAAATTCATTTTTAATTTCTGAAAATTCTAAAAATTATTATTTTAATTCCAAAAATTATTTTTAATTCAAAAATAAATCTGAATTAATTAGTTAATTAATTGCAGTTAATTTTTGATTTATTAATTGGTCAATTAATTTGAAAATTAATTGATTAATTGATTTGATTAATTATTAATTGATTTTAATTAATTATTTAATTAGATTTAATTATTTAAAAATGATTTAAAAATTCCGAAAAATAGTTTCGAGCTTTAAAATATTATTCTAAATTATTTCCAAGGCTCGATAATTATTATAAAATTGTTTCGAAGCCAGAATTGGCTAACCGAACCCTTTTTATTTACTCGAAATTGATCCAACGACTCGTTTTAATTCCGAAAAATGTTTTAAAGATCATTTTAAATACCAGAAAGCCTATTTATGACCCGAGACTTCTTTATAAATGATATGTCATTGAATACGTGATGTATTATGTGTTATACGTGACTTGTGGATTGACTATCGGTCTATATATTCAGTGTTTACTTGATTATTGCGTAACTTTCAATCCGTTAATCGGATTTGGGTGAAACGAAGTGTAGATAGAAGTATGTGTTGAATAAAATCGTATGAGTTGGTTATTGATAAATGCATATGATATGTGAGCAGAAGAGGTAAGACGTAGGAAGGGGAAACAGGTAGTCGAGGAGTATGACGATTGTGATTGGAAGCGAGTGCAGTGTAATAAGGTAATACCAGGCAAGTGTTCTGAACTTTCTCGAGATATTGTAGTACTTGATAGTCCTGTTGATATTGCAAGTGCTTTGAAGCACTGAAACCTAAACCCTGTGTAACACCCCCAGATCCGGGGTCAGGGATCCGGGTCGTCACGGTCTTTCTTTCCACAATATCACTTCACTTAATTAACAATAAATAACCTCATGCTGTGACCCCACACTAACACACACCACAACCCATTATTGTCTCAGAGATGAAATTGAAATAAGTACAAGTCTTTGAATCCACAATTTAAAAGTTATTACAACCCAAAAAAATGATTACTTTATAAGTTTACAATTAATTGCCATTATCTACCACAAGTTATAATTATACATAATTGATTCCCAAAAGTAGAAGGTCTGATCTACCTCTGCAGCTATAGCAGCTATGATCTCAACGGGAAGACGCGGGGCGCTTCCCACGCTCTTGGGCTGGGTCTGCTTGAGTCTGGCCATCTTTTCTAACTGTTGTCGTGTGATGAAGAAATAAAGCAAGAGTGAGCATTACAGCTCGCAAGATAATATATAGTGTAAACAATAACGCAAGCATCTAAATGGATAACTTGCTGGAAACCTTTATCAGGTGAAAGATAATTACTTACTGAATATAAGCAAAAACAAGGGATGAAGTTATCAAATACTTCACTATACTTATATCATTTATAAAGCTACTTGAACTACCACTGTTCAAAGTATTATAGGTTTCAAAAGGTCATCCCATAGATGAGACCACAAGTTAAGACTTGAATATATTCAATCTTTGAAATATTATTGAATGAAATAAAGTTACGAGATACTTTATTTAGTCCCGATATATATATCCATATATATATCTCTTAAACATTTCCTGGAACCTCTGTTATGTAAAGTGTGAACAGAGTTTGTAACATCCAATAAATTTTGGAAAGGAAAAGAATTTTGGCATAAACCCGATATCTTACTGATCAAGCAAAGATACCAATAAGTAACCTTTTCTACTAGTAGATGGATGAATCCCCCACCGGTCATCACCCTGGGCCACATAAGGACCTTGTGCTGGACCGCCACCCGGCCTCTTACGCGTTGATGGACTGCCACCCAACCACTTACACTTTGATAGACCGTACCCCGGCTAGTCGCTTATGTCGACTCAATTAGAGGGACTTACTTCCCGAACATTGGGCAAGTAATCAAATTGTTTTCTTAAAACAGCAACCACGTTGCGAATGTAAAATACACCACAGAGCCGGATCCCCCAGGTTTTGAGCGAGTATTTAAATCCCCTTCGAAAGGAGGATCTTAAATATAAAAGAATGAGTTTTGGGATCCGCCCTAACGTTTAGAAATCATTTTGAAGACTCAAAAACATTTTTAAGAATGTTTGGAATACTGCTGATTTATTAAAATAAATCAGTCCCGATATATTAGAAATATCTGAATATTATTATTTAAATAATATTCTCATAAAGATAATCCTTATAAAAATAATCGAAGTAGAAATTTTAAAACTTATACTTGAAATGAATAATAATTAACCAAAGATATACTTATACGAAAGTACGATCTTTATTTGAATAATCGAAAAAAAGTTTAATTATCGAAACATTATTCTTTAATAAAATAAAGAATATTATTAAATAATTAGTGGGGTCATAATACCTCGAATGAATATTATAAATAATATTCATTAAATAAAATAAACCGAGTCATACATCCTCAAATGAATATCCAATTAATAATCATTAAATAGAATAAACAGAGTCATAAGTCCTCGAATGAATATTCAAATAATATTCATTAAATAAAATAAAGTTATCGAATAAACCTTATTCGATCAATAGTTTTGAAAACTATATTCATATATATAAATATATATATATATATATATATAATATACTCGAGAGCATCGACTCCCGGTTTAGAAAATGTTCGCCTTTGGGTCCCCTGTACTAAATCTATACTTTAACCAATTTAGACTCTAACGCTCGCTTTGCGCTTAATGATTCTCTTAAGTCGCTCGAGTATCCTCGGCTCCACCATTTTTAATAAATTAACCATTACGAGTTTTAAGGAGATTCTTTCGCGAGTGTCTTACCAACTGCCTAACACACTTAACATAATTGTTTCATACTCCAATTAGTCCTTTAAGGTCTTTAACCAAGGTTTCAAAGTAAGGCGAGGGGTGATGATTCGTTCGCGAAACGTCGTTACTTAAAACGGCCGTTTCTTCTAAACCGTACATCGGAATCAAACGAACCACATATCAAAACGAAGCTCGTAACATGAACTATGTAAACATGGCAATGGTCAAAACCTAACAGGGAGTTCTCGAGTCCTAATGTTATGAACAAAAGCAGTCTAAAGTAAATCGGACATTACGACGGCTATGTTTACGCGATTTCCCAATTTTATACCATTCCAATTCAACCACCAATCAATCCCAATTCATTCATACAACCAACATCCATCCACACTACATCATAACAGCCCCAATCAACTCAACATTGACAATTTATACTTATTCTTAAACTTGAATTTAAACTATACTTAAGTCCTTTAACCAATCAATAAGATTTCAACATTCAATTCACTACCACTCCAACCCAAACTCTAAACGAACAAACATCAAGCTACTCTTTTACCATAACAATCAAAATCATCCTAATATACAAGTAAAGCTAGGGTTTGGAGATGTTATACCTTCCTTGAAGTGATTGGAGTAGCTAGGAACCCTTAAGAAGCCTTGAGATGTCTTAGGGATGCTCGGATCTTGAAGGAAAAACAAGAAAAATCAAGTTAAAAATCTTGAAATCACTATTCATTATCTTCTTCATTGATTTCTTGGAGAAGATTGTGAATGATTTGGAGGCTTAAACTTATAGAATAGCCATAACTATGCATAAGGAGTACTAGATAATTATCTTACCAATTTAGGAAGCTTGGAACTTGAATTTTGAAAATTCTTCTCCTTGAAATGAGAAAAAGCCGAGAGCAATGTTGAAGAATGAAATGATTTTGTGTTTTTGATTTGTTTTGCCTAGCTTGGTTGATTTTCTTTTGATTTGTTTTGGTTAATTACCTTTTTAACCTTGAACTTTGTGTGGTTATCATTCATCCACACCTCCTTCCCCCCTATGTCATGCTTATGTCACCTTGTGATGTCATCATCCCTTACTTGCCCTCTTCTTATTGGTTGAATGACCTCATCATCCCTAACCTCCTTGATTAACTTCCTAATTGTTTGCCTAATGATCACTGATCTGTTATACGGTTCGCTTAACTTTCGTTCTCGTTTCTCGTTTGAGGGATCATACCCGGGATCTTATTACTTGGGTTTCCTTAACCTTTCTCAATACATTATAATCCTTTTATGATCCTTTCTTATAATCCTTTAATTTAAATCCTTTTTATCCTGTTACCTTATACTCAATTCTTTCCGTATCTAGTGGATTTCCGGGAAAAATCAAAGTGTTCGGAATTAGATTCTGACAATCTTTACATACACTTATATACCATATAGAGTACTAATAAAATCTCAGAATATCCATAAAAGAAACCCTACATAATGTGGCATGAACAGTTTTCTTATTCAACAATATCAGCAAAAACAC
This sequence comes from Apium graveolens, assembly GCF_009905375.1. Taxonomy (NCBI): domain Eukaryota; kingdom Viridiplantae; phylum Streptophyta; class Magnoliopsida; order Apiales; family Apiaceae; genus Apium; species Apium graveolens. The sequence goes on along the minus strand of NC_133652.1, from coordinate 178,695,695 downwards.
TATTCATAAGGGTTACAAAAAGTTCAAAATTTTGGGGTTATTACAGTCTCCCCTCCTTAAAAGGATTCCGTCCCGGAATCAAATAGAAAACAAATGGGGGTACTTCTCTAGAATTGCGCTCTCTAGTTCCCAAGTTGATTCTTCCACATTATGATTCTGCCATAGCACTCTGACTAGCTTGATCACTTTGTTCCGAAGCGCCTGCTCCTTCTTATCTATAATCCTTACTGGTTTCTCCACGTAAGTCAGATCTGGTTGCATATCCATATGCTCGTACTCCACTATGTGCCTGGCATCCCGATGATACTTCCTTAGCATTGACACATGGAACACATTATGAACTTGTTGTAGGTTCGGGGGTAAGGCTAGCTCGTAAGCCAACTTCCCAATCCGTCTTAGTATCTCAAAAGGTCCAATGTATCTTGGGCTTAGTTTTCCTTTCTTTCCAAATCTCATTAATCCCTTCCAAGGGGATACCTTCAGCAGTACTAAGTCCCATACTTCATACTCCTTGTCCTTTCGGGCTAGGTCTGCATATTTCTTCTGTCTGTCTTGGGCTGCTACCACCCGTCCTCTGATGAGATCCACTATATCTTTGGTCCTTTGGACCACCTCGGGTCCGAGCACCTTCCGCTCTCCTACTTCATCCCAGTATAAGGGAGATCGACACCTTCTTCCGTACAGGGCCTCATAAGGTGGCATTCCGATGCTAGCATGAAAGCTATTGTTGTAAGAAAACTCGATCAACGGCAAGTGATCATCCCAACTTCCTTTAAAGTCTATTGCACAGACTCTCAACATATCCTCTAGTGTCTGGATGGTCCTTTCACTCTGCCCATCCGTCTGGGGATGGTACGCGGTACTCATATTTAACTTGGTCCCCGCACATTCTTGAAAGCTCCTCCAAAATCTGGAGTCGAATCTGGGGTCTTGGTCTGAGACAATGGAAGCTGGGACTCCATGTCGCGTCACTATCTCCTTAAGGTAAATGTCCACCAGTCTATCGACTGTGTATCTCTCATTGATAGGAATGAAATGAGCTGACTTTGTCAGTCGGTCTATAATTACCCATATGGCGTCATGATTGGCTTTCGTCCTTGGCAAGCCTACAACAAAATCCATCGCTATCTATTCCCATTTCCACTCGGGAATCTCCAGGGGTCGTAAAAGTCCACTGGGTCTCTGGTGCTCTGCCTTTACTCTTTGGCAAGTCAAACATTTGCTTACCCATTCTGCTACGTCCCTCTTCATGTTGGGCCACCAGTAATATTCCTTCAAATCCCTATACATCTTGGTACTTCCTGGGTGAATGGAATACCTTGAACTATGGCTTTCATCCAAAATCTCATCTTTAAGCTCTTGAAGGTTCGGAACCCAAATCCGGTAGGAGTACCTCATTATCCCTTTATCATCTCTCTCAGTATGGATCTCTTCTCCAGTCATTGACTCTCTGCCCTCATTCATCATTCTTTCTTGGCACAATCTAATCTTTTCTAATAACTCTGGCTGCATTGATATCTCAAACAGCTTTTCAGTTCCGGTTCCGGTTACCTTTACTTCTATTTCCATTCTTTCAAAATCCCTGATTAATTCCTCCGAAGTCATTATCATTCTGAGCCTTTCCTTCCTACTGAGGGCGTCAGCCACCACATTGGCTTTCCCCGGATGATAGAGAATCTCACAATCATAATCCTTGATTAGTTCTAACCATCTCCTCTGGCGCATGTTGAGCTCTTTCTGCGTAAATATGTACTTGAGGCTCTTATGGTCTGTGAAAATCTCGCACTTCTCTCCATACAAGTAGTGTCTCCAAATTTTTAAGGCAAAAACTATTGCCGTGAGCTCAAGGTCATGAGTAGGATATCTAATCTCGTATTCCTTCAGTTATCTCGACGCATACGCAATCACTTTACCGTGCTGCATAAGCACACACCCTAATCCTTTGTGCGACGCGTCACTATATATCACAAAATCTCCTTTTCCGTCTGGCAATGCCAACACCGGGGCCGTTACCAACCTTTTCTTTAATTCCTGAAAACTGTTCTCGCATTTCTCCGTCCATTCAAACTTCTCTATCTTACGAGTAAGTCGTGTCAAAGGGGCTGCGATCTTCGTGAAGTCCTGTACAAATCTACGATAGTAGCCGGCCAATCCTATGAAACTCCTTACCTCTGTGGGTGTGGTTGGCCTTTCCCAATTTGAGACCGCCTCTATCTTGGAGGGGTCGACCAATACTCCTTCTTTATTGATCACATGTCCTAAAAACTGTACTTCATTCCGCCAGAATTCACACTTCGAGAATTTGGCATATAACTGTTCCTCTCTGAGTATTCCTAGAGCTATCCTCAAATGCTCTGCATGTTCTGCCTCAGTCCTTGAGTAGATCAAAATATCATCAATAAAAACTATCACACACTTGTCCAAGTACTTCTTAAATACTCTGTTCATTAAATCCATGAAAGCCTCCGGGGCATTGGTTAATCCAAAGGACATTACCAAGAACTCATAATGCCCATACCTGGTACGGAACGCTGTCTTGGGAATATCTTCGGGTTTAATCTTTAGTTGGTGATATCCAGTTCTCAGGTCAATCTTGGAAAAATATACAGCATCCTTTAGCTGGTCGAACAGATCATCTATTCTAGGTAACGGGTACCTGTTCTTTATGGTTAGCTTGTTCAACTCTCGATAGTCGATGCACAGCCTCATGCTCCCATCTTTCTTCTTAACAAATAACACTGGTGCTCCCCACGGAGACACACTGGGTCTTCTCATACCCTTATCCAAGAGTTCCTGTAATTGGGTAGCTAATTCCTTCATTTCTGACGGGGCTAACCGGTAAGGTGCTTTTGAAACTGGCGCCGTCCCTGGGGCCAACTCAATCGCAAATTCAATTACTCTATCGGTTGGTAATCCCGGAAGATCTTGTGGGAATACATCTTCAAATTCGTTGACTACTGGAATATCTTGTAAGTTGGGCACCTCCTTTTGCGTGTCTACCACATAGGCTAGAAAAGCCTCGTTTCCTTTTTGTAGCATCCTTCTGGCCTGGGCCATAGTCAAAAATTTATGCGTCTGCCTCTTTCCCCTAAATATGACTTCTTTCTTTCCTGGGATATTTAACTTAACTTTCTTCCCCTTACAGTCTATCTGAGCATCATTGCTAGATAGCCAGTCCATTCCCAAAATTATATCAAATTCCCCTAACTTAAAAGGAATCAGATCAACACTGAAAGATTGTTCCCCTATGCCTAACTCACAGGCGGGGTGAATCAGATTAACAAGAATAACTTCATGGTTGGCTATTTCTACTTGTAAGGGCTCTATCAAGGGTTCAACTTTAAGTCTTAATTTACGCGCAAAGTCCCTTGATATAAAAGATTTAGTTGCTCCTGAATCAAATAAAACATTTGCACTGACTGAATTTAGACAAAGGGTACCTGCTATCACATCTGAATCTTTCATAGCATCCTGGACTGTCATGTTGAAAGTCCTTGCAGTAGGTGGCTTATTAGAAGCAGCCCTGCTTGCTCCCGAAGTTGCTGGTTTGTTTATTGGGCATTCCCTCTTCCAATGACCCGGGCGTCCACACTGATGACAAGTGGTGGTTGGGAGGGTAATGGGGGTTGGCGAAGTGCACTTGCCCGAATAGTGACCCTTTCGACCACACTTGAAGCAGATTACCGGCTTTCCTTTACACTCCCCAGTGTGCATCCTTCCACAAGTGTTACAGGCTGGCAATGGGGGTCGAGACTGGTTGGAATAGGACATTCTGGACTTCTGGCCGCTCTAGCTCACATTTACACTCATTAGCCGCTTAAACCCAATGTCCTTTCCCGGTAGGGACACTGCTCCCCTATTAACTCTAGTTGGGAAGTTCCTTCCTGCGGAACCTCCACCCATGCTCATACTTTTCCTCTTTATTCCCTTCTTCTCTCTTTCCTTCTGCATCTGTTCACTTCCGGCTTCTAGAATTGTTGCCTTTTACACCAGAGTGGCATAATCAGTAAGCTCAAGGATTGCCACCCTATTCTGAATCCACGGTTTCAGTCCCTGCTGAAACCTCCTAGCTTTCTTTTCCTTAGTGCTCACAAACTCCGGTACAAACCTTGATAACTCAGTAAATTTCGCTTCGTACTCTGCTACAGATAAGTTATTCTGCTTTAGCTCCAAGAACTTGAGCTCCATCTGGTTTTCCATAAACCTCGGGATATATTTTCCCAGAAACAACTGACTGAATCTTTCCCAGGTTATAATAGCATCTGTCTCCATGTTTTTCTTGGCCTCCCACCAGTAGTTAGCCTCTTCTTTTAGAAGGTAGGTAGCAAATACAGTCTTCTGTTCCTCATCGATACTCAGAATCTCAAAGGATTTCTCCATTTCCTTTAACCATGCCCTTGCCTCAACTGGGTCGGCTGATCCGTGGAACTCAGGGGGCTTAAGGGACTTAAAAGCCCTGAAAGAGTTTGCCACAACATTGTTATTTCCTTGAGGGGGTGGGTTGGGTTGACGTCCCAAGTTCTGCCTTAGTAGTTGCATGAACTGGCCCATGGGATCCATGTCTGGGTTTGGTATTGGTTGCTCAACCTCAGTTTCTCCTTCCTCAGCCTCTATCTCAAATCCCTCAACATCATATGTCTCCTCCACCTCTTCATACAGGGAGTCATCCTGTTCAACATAATCCTCGTCTTCCTCTTCACTGTGTTCCTGGTTCCTATCATCCTGGTTATGGCTTCCCTGGTCCTCGATTCCAGGGTTCGCCCTAGTTCCAATCTTTCTTGGCGGCATGATACTGATAATAAAAAAAATTATTGGGAAATTCAATGTTAGGTCACAATCTTACACAACATTGTGCCTTGCACAGCTCTATAATGGGGAGAATGTATCTCGCAATTCTAATGTTTTATGACAGTTCTAATAAGAAGTGCAGTAATAATAATGATAAAAAAAACAGTGATCTCGTCACTAAGGAACTGAACTGAAATGAAACAAATATATAGATAAAGCGAGAAATACATAGTTTGATCTGGTCAAAAGTACAACAGTGCTACAGCCATCTATCCCAAAAGTGATACACAAGAGTCTATCTGTCTAGTCAGAAAAAGGGATGCTATATACAAGTCAACTATCCCAGAAAATTGGCTCTTACTAAGGCCTCGACTAACTAGACAACTAGACTATCCCATTGTCAGTCCTGAATCACACACCAGAGCGGGTCAGCTTCCATACCCTTTCCATCGCACGACGGAAGATATAGTCGGCCTGCCGCCTGGAGATCCTACCATGCCTGTCCCCCTGGAGCGATCTGAGTCTCGCTCGGGACGTGATCTCTATCCCCGTCAGCTCCCTCCTCAAGGATCGGGGTATAGCAGCCCTAGTCTCATAAGCTCGGGTACGCCTACCCGCCCTTTACGCATCCAACTCCCTCCTGACCTCATCCAGTCGGGCCTCAGCAACGGCCACTCGGGTCCTCAGTACATCCTGAACATAGCCGTGGGCTAACAAAGACTGCCTATGGGCAGGGTCGAGAGGTGGTGAATCCGGAGCCGCTGGGGGTGCCTCCTCGGTCTGCCTAGGCTCGGGAGTATCAGTCTCAGAGCTGTCATCATAAGTGCTCCAGGATGGTAGTGGAAGGGTAGGAGCTCTGACCACTGGGAGTGTGGGTAAAGGGGTACCAGTGTACACTACCATAGGTCCGACACGCTCCTCAGCTACTGGGACCTCATCCGGGTCCTCCTCATCTGAAATAGTAATGACCTCTGTCTCTAACTCCTCTGAGGGGTCCTCCTCATCCTCCTCCATCTCAGGCTCCTCCTGATCCTCGACATCTAGCAGTGCCTCATCATGCTCACGCTCGAACATCTCAGGGTCCTCTATCTCATGCGCCTACACATTAAACGAGCTAAGTTACTATCATGATACTTATAAGGGTTCCCGTAAGGGTTTTAACTGTCAGCGCTACTTTAAGTAATCCGACCATGAACTTGGCAAGAGTTCTTATTATCTTTGTGAGTTTATTATTAGATCGTCGCATCATCTCTGAGGTTTATAACGCTTAGCTCTGATACCATTTCTGTAACACCCCCAGATCCGGGGTCAGGGATCCGGGTCATCACGGTCTTTCTTTCCACAATATCACTTCACTTAATTAACAATAAATAACCTCATGCTGTGACCCCACAATAACACACACCACAACCTGTTATAGTCTCAGAGATGAAATTGAAATAAGTACAAGTCTTTGAATCCACAATTTAAAAGTTATTACAACCCAAAAAAATGATTACTTGATAAGTTTACAATTAATTGTCATTATCTGCCACAAGTTATAATTATACATAATTGATTCCAAAAAGTAGAAGGTCTGATCTACAAATAGATCTACCTCTGCAGCTATAGCAGCTATGATCTCAACGGGAAGGCGCGGGGCGCTTCCCACGCTCTTGCGCTGGGTCTGCTTGAGTCTGGCCATCTTTCCTAACTGTTGTTGTGTGATGAAGAAATAAAGCAAGAGTGAGCATTACAGATCGCAAGATAATATATAGTGTAAACAATAACGCAAGCATCTAAATGGATAACTTGCTGGAAACCTTTATCAAGTGAAAGATAATTACTTACTGAATATAAGCAAAAACAAGGGATGAAGTTATCAAATACTTCACTATACATATATCATTTATAAAGCTACTTGAACTACCACTGTTCAAAGTATTATAGGTTTCAAAAGGTCATCCTATAGATGAGACCACAAGTTAAGACTTGAATAGATTCAATCTTTGAAATATTATTGAATGAAATAAAGTTACGAGATACTTTATTTACTCCCGATATATATATCCACATATATATCTCTTAAACATTTCCTGGAACCTCTGTTATGTAAAGTATGAACAGAGTTTGTAACATCCAATGAATTTTGGAAAGGAAAAGAATTTTGGCATAAACCCGATATCTTGCTGATCAGGCAAAGATACCAATAAGTAACCTTTTCTACTAGTAGATGGATGAATCCCCCACCGGTCATCACCCTGGCCACATAAGGACCTTGTGCTGGACCGCCACCCGGCCTCTTACGCGTTGATGGACTGCCACCCAGCCACTTACACTTTGATAGACCGTACCCCGGCCTGTCGCTTATGCCGACTCAATTAGAGGGACTTACTTCCCGAACGTTGGGCAAGTAATCAAATTGTTTTCTCAAAACAGCAACCACGTTGCGAATGTAAAATACACCACAGAGCCGGATCCCCCAGGTTTTGAGCGAGTATTTAAATCCCCTTCGAAAGGAGGATCTTAAATATAAAAGAATGAGTTTTGGGATCCGCCCTAACTTTTAGAAATCATTTTGAAGACTCGAAAACATTTTTAAGAATGTTTGGAGTACTGCTGATTTATTAAAATAAATCAGTTCCGATATATTAGAAATATCTAAATATTATTATTTAAATAATATTCTCATAAAGATAATCCTTATAAAAATAATCGAAGTAGAAGTTTTAAAACTTATACTTGAAATGAATAATAATTAACCAAAGATATACTTATACGAAAGTACGATCTTTATTTGAATAATCGAAAATAAGTTTAATTATCGAAACATTATTCTTTAATAAAATAAAGAATATTATTAAATAATAAGCGGAGTCATAATACCTCGAATGAATATTATAAATAATTTTCATTAAATAAAATAAACGGAGTCATACATCCTCAAATGAATATCCAATTAATAATCATTAAATAGAATAAACAGAGTCATAAGTCCTCGAATGAATATTCAAATAATATTCATTAAATAAAATAAAGTTATCGAATAAATCTTATTCGATCAATATTTTTGAAAACTATATCCATATATATATAAATAGATATATATATATATATATATATATATATATATATATAATATACTCGGGAGCATCGACTCCCGGTTTAGAAAATGTTCGCCTTTGGGTCCCCTATAGTAAGGGTATACGCCACTACTACTTATCTCTAGCATATGTATTATGCAACTAATAAGTATTTGAACCAACAGATATATAAATCAAGAATACAAAACAGACATGCATATATACCATATCACATGCTCCAATATATCGCAAGAATTTGCTAATAACAAATATGCATTTATCACAAGATCATGCATATACACATATACATCACAACAACAGTTTATACGGGTAGAAAACTTGCCTGAGCGACTGGGGGTTATAAATGGCTTGGGACGAGTCTGGTAACCTATAAACAACATATAAGTTGGAATTAAACCAAAGTCACTTGTAAATCTATACTTTAACCAATTTAGACTCTAACGCTCGCTTTGCGCTTAATGATTCTCTTAAGTCGCTCGAGTACCTTCGGCTCCACCATTTTTAATAAATTAACCATTACGAGTTTTAAGGCGATTCTTTCGCGAGTGTCTTACCAACTGCCTAACACACGTAAAATAATTGTCTCATACTCCAATTAGTCTTTTAAGGTCTTTAACCAAGGTTTCAAAGTAAGGCGAGGGGTAATGATTCGTTCGTGAAACGTCGTTACTTAAAACGGCCGTTTCTCCTAAACCATACATCAGAATCAAACGAACCACATATCAAAACGAAGCTCGTAATATGAACTATCTAAACATGGCAATGGTCAAAACGTAGCAGGGATTCTCGGGTCCTAATGTTATGAACAAAAGCAGTCTAAAGTAAATCGGACATTATGACGGTTATGTTTACGCGATTTCCCAATTTTATACCATTCCAATTCAACCACCAATCAATCCCAATTCATTCATACAACCAATATCCATCCACACTACATCATAACAGCCCCAATCAAATCAACATTAACAATTTATACTTAATCTTAAACTTGAATTTAAACTATACTTAAGTCCTTTAACCAATCAATAAGATTTCAACATTCAATTCACTACCATTCCAACCCAAACTCTAAACCAACAAGCATCAAGCTACTCTTTTACCATAACAATCAAAATCATCCTAATATACAAGTAAAGCTAGGGTTTGGAGATGTTATACCTTCCTTGAAGTGATTGGGGTAGCTAGGAAGCCTTAAGAAGCCTTGAGATGTCTTAGGGATGCTTGGATCTTGAAGGAAAAACAAGAAAAATCAAGTTAAAAATCTTGAAATCACTATTCATTATCTTCTTCATTGATTTCTTAGAGAAGATTGTGAATGATTTGGAGGCTTAAACTTATAGAATAGCCATAACTATGCATAAGGAGTACTAGATAATTATCTTACCAATTTAGGAAGCTTGGAACTTGAATTTTGAAAATTCTTCTCCTTGAAATGAGAAAAAGCCGAGAGTAATGTTGATGAATGAAATGATTTTGTGTTTTTGATTTGGTTTGCCTAGCTTGGTTGATTTTCTTTTGATTTTTTTTGGTTAATTACCTTTTTAACCTTGAACTTTGTGTGGTTATCATTCATCCACACCTCCTTCCCCCCTATGTCATGCTTATGTCACCTTGTGATGTCATCATCCCTTACATGCCCTCTTCTTATTGGTTGGATGACCTCATCATCCCTAACCTCCTTGATTAACTTCCTAATTGTTTGCCTAATGACCGCTGATCTGTTATACGGTTCGCTTAACTTTCGTTCTCGTTTCTCGTTTGAGGGATCATACCCGGGATCTTATTACTTGGGTTTCCTTAACCTTTCTCAATACATTATAATCCTTTTATGATCCTTTCTTATAATCCTTTAATTTAAATCCTTTTTATCCTGTTACCTTATACTCAATTCTTTCCGTATCTAGTGGATTTCCGGGAAAAATCAAAGTGTTCGGAATTGGATTCTGACGATCTTTACATACACTTATATACCATATAGAGTACTAATAAAATCTCAGAATTTCCATAAAAGAAACCTTACATAGTGTGGCATGAACAGTTTTCTTATTCAGCAATATCAGCAAAAATACTATTCATAAGGGTTACAAAAAGTTCAAAATTTTGGGGTTAGTACACCCTGATTCCAGTTATTGTTCTTGAGCCGTAAACCTTATTCTTTCTAAGCCATTGACTATTGTATACCCAAACACAACCACAAATCTACGATACTACTCCACAAATACATACAAACAAAATCCCAACCACTGAACTGAATTACTTATATACTCAACCCATTGTATCTTATGCTTTGAAAGGACCAAATCTTTGAAACCCTGAAATGTTGATTCGTTTGTTATCCAATTCTTTCATTACCCAGTATCCAAGCTTTGAAATTTACCTTATTGATCCTTACAAGGATTGAAACCCTTTTATTGTTAAACACTCACTGTTGTTAATGATTCTAGTTATTGTTTATTATTGTTTATTTTGTTATTATGTTAGAATTAGATTGTTTTTATAAAGTTGTGGACCAGATTCGTGGTCAGACCATATAATGGTTAAGTTCGGCCAATGTGTGCCTTGGATCCAGTAGTTAGAGCAATGCTGTGTGCTTTGCTCGGGGTTAGTGCGTGACTGATCAGCAGCCTAACCTTGGTTTTTTTAAAAAATAAAAATATAGTATCCAATTCTAAATCATAATCCATTGTTCACTTGATATCATAACCATATTCACTTGATGATCATTATTCTCAGTTTTTTCATTGTGACTTGCTGAGCTAGTTAGCTCATTTGTGCGATGTTGGTTATATTCTTTCCAGTTAAAAAGGAACCAGTTGGTAGCAAGGATCCCCAGTCCAGCGCGAGAGCTAGGGATTAATGTTGAGGAAGCTGAGCTAGTAGGCTTCTTTTGGAATAAAATTAAGTTTGTAAAAGTTTGTAATAATGTTTAATACTCAGTTTTAGTTTGAATGATTGGGATTTGAACGATATGTAATATAAGTAGATGTGTTTGGCTTGTGTGCATACTTTAACCTGTTGCGATCTGTGGTAGTTGATAAGTAGGGTCACTGCATATTATTATTATCTTGATTATTGATATAAGCAGGTTATAAATAAGGTGTGTGTGGACCCCAAACTTCTGACCCGGGTTTGGGGGGCGCCACAGGTTTGGTATCAGAGCTACAGGTTATAAGTCACTGACATAAGCCTAGGTTGACGGGAATGGGTAGAGGGTTAGGATTAGAAGTAAGGAATAGAATGATAGAACGTCGAGAGGTTGAGTGTTATGGTATAACTTGTAGTAGTATAATTCGCGTCGTGGTTCGAGATTCTTATATTGCGATATGATTTCAGATAGCAGCGATGGCCGACTCTTTTATTCGCGTATCAGCTGATCACTCAGAGCCTTCAGTTGGAGCACCAGCATCAGATCCACATCCTGTTATTCCACCAGTATTGGCTATTTTACCTCCACCAGTGTTGTAGCCCGTACCACTGCAGGCTATTCCACCCCCAGGCATGAGGCCACCTGTCAGAGGACCCCCACTAGCTGATTCAGATTCCACTGGGCATTCAGTTGCGAGTGCCCCATTCCGGTCTACATTGCCCCCAGTTCCTTATTACCGGTATGAGGCTCTTATATTGGAGCCTGATTCCTTGTTGGCTCAGATTAGGGAGCTACAGCATATCATTAGGACTACAGATGTTGATCGTGGTGTGAGGGAGCTTCGAGAGGAGATTTATGTGACACAGAGGGTTCTTGAGGCTAGGCTACATGGAGCTACGCTACCTGGTAGAGGCCCTGATGCACTGATGGGCTGGGCTACTAAGGTGATGGAGGACTTTGAGAGGCTGGCAGGACCAGAGTTTCCTTGGAGTTGATACAGAGATTCAGAAATGGAGATGCTGAGCAGTGTTGTTATGGTTGTATAGTATGTACAGTAGTGTGTAGTGTGTATCAATAGACTTTTGAGTTGTATTTATAGACTAGCGATGCTAACTAGTGAGTAGGTTGTTGTACCCTTTTGCTTTTACTTTCGAAGCGTCTTTAGGCTTGTACTACCCTAAACTTTTGATCTATATATATATCAGTACCTTTTCCTTTTCCAGTACTGTCATTTACTTTATTGTACCTATTTTACTTTACCTTATTTATTACACCAGTTATACCCTGTGATACCATGTACCCTGTTTTCCATAACTGTTTATATTCTGTAAAGAAGCATGCAATTTACTTAGTTACAACTGTTTTTAAAAAAAGAGATATTTCTGTTTTATAAAAATTTTCTTTTATGCAAAAGATTTGATTCAAAAGCTGAATAAGTTGTTTGATTTTTTTACAGAAAATGCCTCCCAGAAGAAATACCCGCACCAACACCCACAATGAAGAAACCAACAACAACAACAATAACAACCAAGACGATACAAACTCGAATGTGAACCCAGGACCCATAGACCCAGCAATAGCCCAGATTCTTCAAATCTTGGCCCAACAAACAGTTTACCTGGCACAACAACAGCAAAGGCAGACCAATCCCCAGGTAACTTTTAAAACTTTTCAGGCAATAAACCCACCAGAATTCAAGGGTTCCTTAGAGCCGATTGAAGCAAATGTGTGGTTAAAGGAAATAGAGAAGGCATTTGCCTTAGTGAAGGTGAAGGAGGAACATAAAGTTGAGTTTGCAAGTTACTATCTGAAGAATGAGGCCACCTACTGGTGGGAGATGGTGAAGACAGTGGAAGGTACATATGTTATTACTTGGAAGAGGTTTAAGGAATTGTTTCTAGAAAAGTATTTTCCCCGGTTTGTTCAGGATCAGATGGAGCTGAAGTTTTTAGAATTAAAGCAAGGGAACATATCAGTGGCAGATTATGAAAGTAAGTTTGAGGAATTGTCAAGGTATGTGCCGTCGTATGTAGATACTGACCGGAAGAAAGCCAAGAGATTCCAGCAAGGCTTGAAGCCATGGATCAGAGGGAAGGTAGCTATTTTTGAATTGGAGACCTATGCAGGAGTCGTACAGAAGGCTATGATTGCGGAGACAGATTGTGAGATGTCCCGGAAGGAGAAAGAAAGCAAGAAAAGGAAAGTTGAGGGAAGTGAGGGTCAGCCACAACCAGGGAAGTTTCCAAATTTTAAGAAGGGCAAGTTTCAGCCAGGGAGAAATTTTAATTTCAGGACACAGAATGCAGGAGACGGAGGCCAGAGCAACTGTCCAACTAATACAAATCAGCCAAATCAGTTGAGATTAACTTTTCCAGATTGTCAAGTATGTGGAAAGAAGCATGGAGGAGTTTGTAACAAGTTGAATGTGGTATGTTTTAAATGCAACCAGAAAGGGCACTATTCGAGGGAGTGCCAAAATCAGCCAGCTAGAGAGCCAGCAAATAAGGATCAGCCTATCCGGAATCCAGCAGTGAAGGTTCCAGCCATTGGATTTACGTGCTTCAAATGTGGAAAGCCAGGACATATGGCCAGGGATTGCAAGTCACCAACTCCAGTCAGTAATGCATTGAGGATTATGGGATCTACCCCAATGGTGAATGAGACTCCAAGGGCTAGAGTATTTGACATGTCTGTGAAGGATGCGATCCAGGATACGGATGTCGTGGCATGTACGCTTAACGTGAATTCTTTATGTGCCAAAGTGTTAATAGATTTGGGAGCAACTCGATCGTTTATTTCACAAGATTTTGTTAGTAAGTTAAATTGTCCAGTTGAGTATTTAAATGAAATAGTGACTGTGGAATTAGCAAATCAAGAACGTGTAACTGTGAATCAAGTTTGTGGGAATTGTGAGGTTGAGATTTCAGGTAGTAATTTTTGTGTAGATTTGATACCGTTTAAGTTAGGAGAATTTGACGTTATATTAGGGATGGATTAGTTATCTAAGCACGATGCCCAGATAGATTGTCAAAATAAGAAGGTAATGGTGAAGACGCCTGACGAAACGATAGTAACATTCAAGGGCCAGAAGTAAGTAAAGAAGTTCTTAACAATGATTCAAGCTAAGAAGTTATTATGGCAAGGATGCGAGCATGTTGTAGCATATGTGATTGACAGAAGTCAGGAGCCAGCAAAACTTGAAGATATTCCAGTAGTAAATGAATTTCCAGACGTGTTTCCCGACGAATTGCCAGGACTTCCTCCAGATAGAGAAATTGAATTTGCGATCGACTTAGCACCTGGAACAGAACCGGTATCCAAGGCCCTGTATAGAATGGCGCCCGTTGAGATGAAAGAGTTAGCGAAGCAATTGCAAGAGCTGTTAGAGAAAGGAGTAATCAAACCCAGTGTGTCCCCGTGGGGTGCACCGGTATTATTTTTCAAGAAGAAAGACTGAAGCATGAGACTGTGTATCGACTACAGGGAGCTCAACAAGCTTACGATCAAGAACAAGTACCCGTTACCTAGAATTGACGATTTGTTTGACCAATTGAAGGGAGCCAAGTATTTCTCCAAAATTGATTTAAGATCGGGATATTATCAACTGAAGATCAAGCCAGAAGATATACCAAAGACAGCTTTCCGAACAAGGTATAGACATTATGAATTTTTAGTAATGTCTTTTGGATTAACTAATGCCCCGACAGCATTTATGGACCTGATGAACATAATTTTCAAGGAGTATTTGGACAAGTTCGTTATTGTGTTTATAGACGATATTTTAATTTATTCAAAGACGGAAGAGGATCATGCGAAACATTTGAGAATAGCTTTGAAGATTTTAAGGAAAAAGAAGTTATATGCTAAATTCTTGAAGTGGTAGTTTTGGCTACAGGAAGTTCAGTTCTTAGGACACATAGTTAGTAATGAAGGGATCAAAGTGGACCCAGCGAAGATCGAGGCAATTACGAATTGGGAGAGACCTAGAACACCCACCGAAGTAAGAAGTTTCTTAGGATTGGCAGGATATTATCGACGATTCGTCCATAATTTCTCAAGAATTGCAACACCATTGACAAAGCTTACACGGAAGAATGAAAAGTTTATATGGAACGACAAGTGCGAAGAAAGTTTTCAGGAGTTGAAATGAAGATTAATCACGACACCTGTTTTGTCACTTCCAGACGATCAAGGGAATTTCGTAATTTATAGCGATGCTTGTCACAAAGAATTAGGATGTGTTCTAATGCAGCACGACAAAGTGATTGCGTATGCGTCAAGGCAATTGAAACCACACGAACAGAAGTATCCTACTCATGATTTGGAACTAGCAGCCATAGTGTTTGCTTTGAAGATCTGGAGACATTACCTGTATGGAGAGAAGTGTGAGATTTATACGGATCACAAAAGTTTGAAGTATATATTCACTCAGAAGGAACTTAATATGAGGCAAAGGAGATGGTTAGAGTTGATCAAAGACTATGATTGCTCGATTAATTATCATCCCGATAAAGCGAACGTTGTAGCAGACGCATTGAGTCGGAAGGAAAGGTTGAATGTGTTATCAGTACCTGAAGATATATATAAGGAATTTCAGATATTAGAATTGGAAATTAGAGTTTGCAAACCTGAGAAAGAGAAAGTATACAGTATGACTTTCCAACCGGAGTTATTGGAGAAAATAAAGAAATGTCAGGAAGATGTAATGGATCAAGATATAAATCGTTTGGTAGGTGAAGAATTATGCACGCAAAAGGATGACCAAGGTATTCTGAGGTTTTCATCTAGAATTTGGATTCCACCGGTGACGGAGTTGAAGAATGAAATTCTACAGGAGGCACATAATTCGAGGTATTCCATCCACCCAGGGAGTACCAAGATGTATAGAGATTTAAAGAAGAATTATTGGTGGCCAGACATGAAGAGGGAAATTGCGGTATGGGTTAGCAAATGTTATACCTGTCAGAGAGTTAAAGCAGAGCATCAGAGACCAAGCGGATTGCTACAGCCATTAAAGATTCCAGAGTGGAAGTGGGAACACATTGCCATGAATTTTATAGCTGGATTACCAAGGACAAGGGCTAATTATGATGCCATTTGGGTTATAGTGGATAGACTTACCAAGTCAGCTCATTTTCTGCCTATAAATGAAAGATTTTTGCTCGACAAGTTGGTCCATATGTACCTAAAGGAAATCGTAGTTCGTCATGGAGTTCCAGTGTCTATCGTATCTAATCAAGATCCCATATTTAATTCAAGATTTTGGAAAAGTTTTCAAGAATGTTTGGGAACGAGATTGAATATGAGTACGGCCTATCACCCCCAGACGGACGGTCAAAGTGAAAGAACGATCCAGACAATCGAGGACATGTTACGTGTTTGTGCTATTGATTTCAAAGGAAGTTGGGACGAGCATTTACCCCTGGTAGAGTTTTCTTATAACAACAGTTATCACGCCAGTATTGGTATGCCACCCTATGAAGCCCTTTATGGACGCAAATGTAGATCTCCAGTATATTGGGACGAAGTAGGAGAACGCAAAATACTTGGACCTGAACTGGTGCAGCGGACAAAGGAAGTTGTAGAAATTATCCAGAAAAGATTGATAGTCGCACAAGATCGTCAAAGGAAATATGCAGACCAGTCAAGGAAGGACATGGAATTTGAAGAAGGAAACTTGGTATTACTGAAAGTATCACCATGGAAAGGACTAACAAGGTTTGGGAAGAAAGGAAAGCTAAGCCCAAGATATGTCGGACCTTTTGAGATCCTAAAGCGCGTTGGCAAGGTAGCTTATGAATTGGCATTACCACCGCACATGGAGCACATTCACAATGTTTTTCACGTATCAATGCTTAAGAAGTACAATCCAGACTCCAGGCATGTAATAGAATATGAGCCAATAGAGCTTCACGCAGATTTGTCATATGTAGAGAGTCTGATAGAAATTCTAGAGGAGAGAGAGAAGGTATTAAGAAATAAAGTGGTAAAGTTAGTAAGAGTGTTGTGGAGAAACCCAAAGGTTGAAGAGTCAACCTGGGAGTTAGAAAGTGATATGAGAGAAAAGTACCCTCAATTGTTTTCTTAGGAGATTCTGAGGACATAATCCTTTTAAGGGGGAATGATGTAATATCCGGGATATATCGTGTAATTATTTTTACTAATTAAATAATTATTATGTGTGTTCAGTATCTATTCTGCGAATTAATTGCTAAGTGTTATTTGTATTTGGATATTCAAAAATAATATTAATTGAGTATTTTAATTTTTATATGTTCAAAATAAAATATAGATAATTGTAATATCTTCCTAATTATCTTTATGTTGATTTATGAATTTATAAGAATCATATGAAATTTATAAAATCTTTTTCCGGGTATTTAAAATCTATTTTATATAAACGGGAACCAACCGACGTCACCCATTGTTACATTTTTGGAACCCGAAACTCTTCCGAGAACTCCTTCCTAACCTAATTGTAATATTCCGAGCATTTTCAATGTTTCGACTTTTTCGATCCGGCGTACGGTTTGTCCTGCGCGGGTCCCGGCGCAACATTTTCGATACAATATTTGTTTCAGTAAATCAATAAAACTCGTATTTTCGATAAACGGGAGCTTTTTATTAAACTATCACAATTATCACTTCGTAGTACGTGTAACCAGGCGCTGAGACCAAGACCGCAGTACAAATTGTACTGATTTGGATAATTATCATGAAAACCGATACCATTTGGATCAGTTTTTATAAATAAACGTATCGTTTTATATTCGGAATGATCCAACGGGATACTAATCTTCTGTAAATATAAATAGCCTTTTACCGTATTTTATTTCGTATCAAAATCATTTGCAGACAGATAAATATATAATTTTAATGAGAAAAATCATATATTCATAAATTGTTCCAAGAATCAAACCAACTTTTGAAGGTGTTATTGATCTTTGTTGGAAAAGCTCGAGTATCAGATTTGAAGGTCTTGAAGAGCTCTATCAGATTCCATAACCTGTTTTACTGCAGAATCAAAGGTTAATTTTATATATTTTTATTAAATTTCAAATTATTTTGATTAAAAATATGAATTTTTGTTCGGATGATTTTTTGTATGATTTGATGATTGCATGTTGTAGAGCTTGTTTTCCTGATGATTTTGGTATATTATACGTCTGATTTGGAGTTCAATAACATGTTCAAATTTGAGTTTAATTTTCGAATTTTAAAATTAGGGTTTATAACTCGTATGAATGTTTTCAATTGAAATTTGGGGGTTTTTGATTTAGGGGTTATTAGCTGTTGATTTATAGTGGGTTCTGTTCCTTATGAAATTTGCAATCGATTGATATATAGCTCGTTAACAGAGGATTAGTGAATCGAAGGGAGTTGTGTTTTGAAGGTTTACGATGTTCGCCGGAAACCGGCGATGTTCTTGGCCAATTTCCGGCCAGAATAGGAATGATTAGAATGATTTGTTTGCATGAATATGTTCCTGGTGAAGTGTAGTTGTGATCTGGACAGTTTGGTGGCCTGAGGTGGCCGGAATCGTGTTCCCTGGCCACACTCCGGCGAAGTCGACGACGGGGCTGGCAAAATTGCAAACAGGCCCCTGTAGTTTTAAAAACGATACAGTTAGGTCCCTGAAGTTTCCAGACTTTGCAAATTTAGGATTCCTGTTTTAAAAATGTTTAAAAATCATATTTCCTATTTATTTTTATTATAAAAATTCATTTTTAATTTCTGAAAATTCTAAAAATTATTATTTTAATTCCAAAAATTATTTTTAATTCAAAAATAAATCTGAATTAATTAGTTAATTAATTTCAGTTAATTTTTAATTGATTAATTGGTCAATTAATTTGAAAACTAATTGATTAATTGATTTGATTAATTATTAATTGATTTTAATTAATTATTTAATTAGATTTAATTATTTAAAAATGATTTAAAAATTCCAAAAAATAGTTTTGAGCGTTAAAATATTATTCTAAATTATTTCCAAGGCTCGATAATTATTATAAAATTGTTTCGAAGCCAGAATTGGCTAACCGAACCCTGTTTATTTACTCGAAATTGATCCAACGACCCGTTTTAATTCCGAAAAATGTTTTAAAGATCATTTTAAATACCAGAAAGCCTATTTATGACCCGAGACTTCTTTATAAATGATATGTCATTGATTACGTGATGTATTATGTGTTATACGTGACTTGTGGATTGACTATCGGTCTATATATTCGGTGTTTACTTGATTATTGCGTAACTTTCAATCCGTTAATCGAATTTGGGTGAAACAAAGGGTAAATAGAAGTATGTGTTGAATAGAATCGTATGAGTTGGTTATTGATAAATGCATATGATATGTGAGCAGAAGAGGCAAGACGTAGGAAGGGGAAACAGGTAGTTGAGGAGTAAGACGATTGTGATTGGAAGCGAGTGCAGTGTAGTAAGCTAATACCAGGCAAGTGTTCTGAACTTTCTCGAGATATTGTAGTACTTGATAGTCCTGTTGATATTGCAAGTGCTTTGAAGCACTGAAACCTAAACCCTGATTCCAGTTATTGTTCTTGAGCCGTAAACCTTATTCTTTCTAAGCCATTGACTATTGTATACCCAAACATGAACCACAAATCTACGATACTACTCCACAAATACATAAAAACAAAATCCCAACCACTGAACTGAATTACTTATATACTCAACCCATTGTATCTTATGCTTTGAAAGGACCAAATCTTTGAAACCCTGAAATGTTGATTCCTTTGTTATCCAATTCTTTCATTATCTAGTATCCAAGCTTTGAAATTTACCTTATTGATCCTTACAAGGATTAAAACCCTTTTATTGTTAAACACTCACTGTTGTTAATAATTCTGGTTATTGTTTATTATTGTTTATTCTGTTATTATCTTAGAATTGGATTGTTTTTATAAAGTTGTGGACCAGATTCGTGGTCAGACCATATAATGGTCAAGTTAGGCCAATGTCTACCTTGAATCCAGTAGTTAGAGCAATGCTGTGTGCTTTGCTCGGGGTAGTGCGTGACTGATCAGCAGCCTAACCTTGGTTTTTTTAAAAAATAAAAATATAGTATCCAATTCTAAATCATAATCCATTGTTCACTTGATATCATAACCATATTCACTTGATGATCATTATTCTCAGTTTTGTCATTGTGACTTGCTGAGCTAGTTAGCTCATTTGTGCGATGTTGTTTATATTCTTTCCAGTTAAAAAGGAACCAGTTGGTAGCAAGGATCCCCAGTCCAGCGCGAGAGCTAGGGATTAAGGTTGAGGAAGCTGAGCTAGTAGGCTTCTTTTGGAATAAAATTTAGTTTGTAAAAGTTTGTAATAATGTTTAATACTCAGTTTGAGTTTGAATGATTGGGATTTGAATGATATGTAATATAAGTAGATGTGTTTGGCTTGTGTGCATACTTTAACCTGTTGCGATCTGTGGTAGTTGATAAGTAGGGTCACTGCATATTATTATTATCTTGATTATTGATATAAGAAGGTTATAAATAAGGTGTGTGTGGACCCCAAACTTCTGACCCGGGTTTGGGGGGCGCCACAGGAATAATCGGAATCTTTTATTAATCTGAGACAAAAATCATACTTGAAAACTTAGCGTATAGTTGCTTTCCTTCTAATCTTCATAGGGAAATCCTTAGGCATTCTACACAGACTTTCTTAATCTTTGAATAGTCGAGGATGTTATCAATAAATACCATTTGATTATCCAAGCACTCCTTATACACCATATTCACTGACTGGTACACTTATTGATCCAAATAACATCACCAGGACTTGTAATGTCCATGTCCCATTCTAACCGCGGTCTTTGATACATCCTCAGGCTGGATCTTAAGTCAACCTTCGAGAACTAACACGCTCTTTAAATTAGGTCATACAAGTAATCAGTTTTTATATAAGGGTTACTTATTCTCATTCGTCATCTTTTTATACTTCCGATAATCGGTACATAATCTTATAATTTTATCCCTCTTCTTCCATAACATTACTGGTACATCCTACGGAGATATATTCGGTATGATCACTTCCCTTTCCAATAACTTCTATAGTTACTTAACTAATTCTTTCATTCCCACTGGTCATACAACATGGAGTTTGGCACTGGTTTAGTTCAAATTACTATATCGATGAGAAGTTCTATCCCATTTTCTAAGGTAATCTTGGTGATTCATCTGGAGAGACTCCCAGTCATTCACTTACTACTTGAATTTCTTCCAGTTTAAGTACTTTCTTCTTCTTATCTCTACATATGGTTGATCTACCTTATATCCTTAGCTTATTACTCATTTTCTCGCATGATTGGACGAACTTCTTATCTTGCTTCTGCCCCTAGAAACTTACCTTACTATTGGCTTCAGTACCCTTTACAATTCGCTTTTTCTGAAAATCAATCTTTACCATATGACAGGACAACCAATCCGTTACTAAAATCACATTAAACTCTTCTAGCTCGAAGGGTGTCAGATCAGCTGAAAAGAATACTCGTGGATTTTAATTGACAGTTAAGACAGAGGTGACTCACTGAAAGTCGACCTTGATTGACCACTTTTAAGGTTAAAGGCTCAGCTAAGTCTTCTAATATCAAAATTGTTTTACTCACACATTTCCTTGGTGTAAAAGGCTTAGACGCCTCTGAAACAAATAAAACTTTAACAGGTATGGAGTTGAGAGAAAATGCACCTGCAACTACATCCGAGTCCTAGGCACTCTTGGTCACTTTGACGGTTCTACCTCTAGCTGTGCTGGATGTTGGCCCTTGGTATATAGTACCTTAAGTAGCCGTTCCACAACTCCTTGCAATATGCCCAACCTTCCCACAATTGTAACAAGTAACTCCTGGATTTTCTGGATTGCATTCCGACGCATAATGACCCTTACGACCATATTTGAAACATTGAACATTCTTTTTGCACGAACCACTGTGTCTCCTGTCACAGGACTTGTAATCTACTGCTAACTTGACTGAATGGGTTGGACTAGAAGCAAATGAGGCAACACTAGACCTAGCCTGAAAGCAACTCGGTCTCCGAGATCTTTTATTCCTGTTTCGGCCAAACCGATTATGAAACTCATGACTGGATTCTCTTCGATCTGCCTTGTCTATAACACCTTCAGACTTTCTTTCCTTATCACCCTCTTCCTTAACAGCCAACTTCTGGTCACTTTCTATTACTAGGGCGGCCTGAACTATAGAAGAGTATGTCTTGAGTTGCAATGCCACAACTCCTCTGCGAATTTCAGGCTTCAATCCTTGTTGAAACCTCCTTGCCTTTTGGATCTCCGTATTTACATACTCAGGAACTAATCGGGCCAATTCTGTAAACTTGGCCTAATATTCCAACACACTTCTTTCACCTTGTTTCAGTTCTAGAAACTCGACTTCCAACTGATTCCTTAGACAATCCATAAAATACTTCTCCAAGAACAATTCTGTAAATCTCGTCCAAGAAACAGGGCCTTCTCATTCCAACGCACGAGTGGATTCCCACCAATAATTTTCTTCATTCTTAAGAAAGTAGCTCGCATAATCTGTCTTAAGATCATCACTTACTTGCGTGAGGGTAAATGCCTTTCCATTCCCTTAAGCCAATTTCTGGCAACAACAGGGTCCACTTCGCCCTTAAACTCTGGGGGCTTAACAGACTGAAAGGATTTAAAACTAGTAGCTTGAGTTGGCTCTCTTTGTTGATGTTGCTGAATCTATTGGATTAACTGCAACTGTTGTTGTTGCTGCTGGTGCAATAAATCTAGAATTTCATTTATAGCTGGACCCTCCGGAAAACTACTACTATTTTATTTTGACTGGGTAGCTTTCTTGGGTGGCATTTTCCTGAAATATAACAGGGAATTTATTCAAAAAAATAACGAGGATGTATAACAAAAATACCACCTTTCAAACGGTGCACCTGTCTCAGGAAAATGCTGCACCAATCAATGTACCCATGTTTGTATTATCGGGATCCAATTATATAAGATATCTAGATTAACAATACTAGCAACAATAGCAACAATGACAGTAGCAGAATCAATAACAGTACAGGAAAACTGAATTATAAAGATACTAGGCAGCATAATATTGCTTCTCCAAATAATAACAATTAATTAACATCCCGCCACTGCTTAAGTGGAATAGTAACTTGTCCCCATATATCGCACAACTGGGCTGGATATATCAGCCACCAACTACAAGGAGCATTTAATAAACCGAGTTAAACTTAGAGAACTCTGGACTCTACTGAGTCCACCCGTTCGAGTTCCAACAAACCATTCTTCTACTGAGTTAACCTTTCTAAAGATGCAACCTTCAATACTGCTTCCTGAATCCTCTCTACCATCTTCATTTCTGGAGTAGCAACCAAACATAAAAATCCTATTCTACAGGACAATTAACTCTTATTTACTTTCAATACTAAGAATGTCCAACTACAGCGGTTACTGACTAATTCATTGCCATGGAATATTTAACGGAATTTCAGAGTCAAAGAATCAGTTATCCAGGGGGAAAGGTGAAGAAGATATAGATATGACTGAGAGCAATCATACAAGTACATAAGATGGCCAGTCTTAGTGCCGCATAATGTACAACACATAATTCGGTGGCATCCCACCAGACCCTTTGTCATGAAGGGTTTTTAGCACATAAACGCAACGAAAACGTAAATTCAAATCTTAAAAAAATCGAAACCCTCCGCAGGATCCATGCGAAAAATAATATTTAATTCGTAGTTCAGTATGTTTACCTTAAGAAGCTTTACGTTAATGGAAAGATGAATGTCTTTAATAGCGATCCAAGAACGATGAACGGGAATCCCTATCAGCTGCTCCTCAAGTATGAAGCACTCCATCGGTATCCACCAAGAGTACAATGTGATGGAGGAGGAAGAGGTTGAGAGAATTAGTTGCCTCCCTCTTGTTCTACTTTAGAATTATGGTTAATTATTTGAGTTGAGGCAAATAGGGTTTATAATAGTATATTTATAGGCAAAATTTTCAGCTGAAAATTTTCCATAAAATATTATTATTATTAACCCTTTAATTGATTATTCTTATTAACCAATTAACTAATAATTAAAACACCTTTTAATCATTAATTTCTTTTCTAAACACTTTAGAAAAATAATTCTCTCACTTGACTTAATTTCCAAAATTAAATTCTTAATTAATAATATTAAGAATTAATTAAATGTCATTTAATCAATTATTAAATCTGTTAATTAATTATTTATTTCACAAAAAAATAATTACCAGCCATTATTAATTAATTCCTCTACCATTAAATCATTCTCTTTTATGGTGTGGCCCTGTAGGTTCAATATTAAGCAGGTAGTAGAAATAAATAATAATAAAATTATTTTAGCATTATTTATATAAATTCTCTAATTCATTAAATATGATTAATTAATAAATTAATCATATTTATTCTACATCGTGAGGGATACATCTCAGCATATCGAGACTATCTGGATAATACGAATTCACTGTTTAGAATACCAAGAACCTATTTAGTGAGTAGTTACCGTACAATCAATTCCTTCTACCCTGCAATGTCACGATTAAATACAAGGCATGGAACTTGTGTCAAGCCTATCTTATTTAATCATTTGCTTTCCCATTCACTATGCTTAGTTCTATTTAATGCAAATTAGAAACTCATTTCTAATTTCATTCACTCTGGCCAGAGATTCCTGAACTAGCATAAGTGGATCATCATTGAACATTCTCTTCCTTCACTGGAAGGGGTAGATCCTTTATTGATCATACACTATCTTCGTGTACAAATTCCTATACCCGGTAGAGCCCTTATAATTGTCCCTAGAGACTAAGAACTAAATCAAAGCATAGTTCAGTGTACACAAGATGACTATGATGACCTCAAGTCTAAGGATACTTGTACAACTATCACTATGTGAATAACTGCTGACACGTGAGTGAACTCCATCAGTTGTTTAGCTGTGTGAGTCATGTTCAGTGAACTTATTCTATAATAAGCACCTACATACTAGCTATAGTGTCACCACACAAATATCTATGAGAATAGACATCCTTCATAATGAAGCAAGCATAGTATGTTTCAATCTTTGCGGATTACTAATTACCACTTAGTAATCCTACGACCAGGAAATATTTAAGTGTAGAGTTATCATCTTTTAGGTCTCATTATTATGATCTCATCATAATCCATAAAAAGCTTTACTCTAAACTATGGTATAACTTATTTAAACACTTAAATAGATAAAGCCCGTAATAAAACCAAAACAAGTCTTTTATTAATATCAATGAAATCAAAACAGATTACTTAAAAGTTATTCCTAAATCATCATACATGATTGGACTTAGGACACATCTCTTTCAATCTCCCACCTGTACTAAAGCCAATCATTCTGGTATCTAATACCCATCTTGTCTTTATGACGATCAAATTGACTTTGAGAAAGTAGTTTTTTGAGTGGGTCTGCTACGTTGTTATGTGTGTCAACTCTCTTGACGTCTCCTCTTTCAATACAATACAAGAAATGTTACTGCGCTCCCACTAACCTTCTTGTAGACACATGGTTCATCTATGTTTTTGATAAAACCAAACTCTTTGATTGTCTCATTAAAACGGATGTTCCATCTACGAGAAGCTTGCTTTAAACCATATATGGTTCGCATTAGCTTACACACTAGGTGTTCATTTCCCTTGGAAAGAAAACCCTCTGGCTGTGTCATATACACTTCCTCTTCAAGTTTCCCATTGAGGAAGGCCGTTTTCACGTCCATTTACCAGATCTCATAGTCGTAGTAAGCAGCAATCGCAAGCAAAATCCGAATTGATTTTAGCAGGGCTACAGGAAAAAAAGTTTCATCAAAGTCAATCCCTTGCCTTTGTCTGAATCCTTTTGCCAGGAGCCTGGCCTTATAGATCTCCACCTGCCCATCTGCTCCAATCTTTCTTTTGTATACCCACTTGCACCCAATAGGCTTAACACCTTCAGGCACCTCAACCAGAGTCCATACTTGGTTGGTATACATAAATTCCATTTTGGATTTCATGGCACTATGCCATTTCTCTGAGTCAACACTACTCATAGCCTCATTATAGGTCACAGGGTCATCATCATCAATGATTGACAACTCGTTGTCATTCTCAATGACAAGGCCATAATACCTCTCAGGTTGGCGAGACACTCTCCCTGACCTACGAATGGGCTGTTCCACAGAAGGTTGTTCAGTCTGAATAGGTGTTTCCACTTAATCCATAGTAGTTTGTGCTTCTTGAACTTCATCAAGTTCAATTTTGCTCCCACTGTTTCCTTCAAGGATAAACTGCTTTTCTAAGAAGGTAGCATATCCGGAGACAAACACCCGATGATCGGTGTAAAAGTAATACCCTAAAGTCTCTTTAGGATATCCCAAAAATTACATTTTACAGATCGAGATTCCAGCTTATCTGGGTCAACTTTCTTGACATAAGCTGGACATCCCCAAATCTTAACGTGTTTAAGACTCGGTTTCCTTTCTTTCCATATCTCATATGGAGTTTGAGGAACAGATTTGGAAGGCACCTTATTCAGTAAATATGCTGAGGTTTCCAATGCATAACCCCACATGCATACTGGAAGATTCGCATAGCTCATCATGGACCGAACCATGTCTAACAAAGTTCGATTTCTCCTTTCAGATACTCCATTCAACTGTGGAGTATATGGAGGAGTCCACTGGGAGACTATACCATTTTCTTTAAGATAAGCTAGAAACTCTCCATTCAAGTATTCACCACCTCGATCTGATCGAAGAGTTATAATACTATGTTTGGTTCGTTTCTCCACTTCATACTTATATTCTTTGAACTTTTCAAAGGCTTTAGACTTGTGTTTCATCAAATACACATATCTGAATCTAGATCGATCATCTATGAAAGCAATGAAGTATGAAAATCTACCCATGGCTTGCGTAGACATTGGTCCACATACATCTGTGTGTACCAATCCTAGCAAATCTGCAGCCCTCTCTCCATGTCCACTAAATGGAGTTTTGGTCATTTTACCCAATAGACAAGATTCGCATGTAGGATATGATTCAAAATCAAAGGGGTCAAGTAACCCTTCCTTATACAATGTACGCAGTCTATTTTCACTAATATGACCAAGTTCGCAGTGCCACAAGAAAGTGAGATTTTCATCATCCCTTTTTCTTTTATTAGTATGTTCAATTTGTGGTAAATTATGCTCTACGTCACATACATACAGACCATTGTTTAAAATACCACTTCCATAAAGAACGTTATCTCTAAAAATTGAACATTTATTATTCTGAATAACAAACGAAAATCCAGCCAAGTCTAACATGGAATAGAAATAATATTCCTCACAATCGAGGGAACAAAATAACAATTATTTAGAACAATAGTCTTGCCCGTAGGCATATGTAAATGAAATGATCCTACAGCTTCAGCAGCAACTCTTGCTCAATTTTCCATCCGTAGAATCACCTCCTCTTCTTCAAGAGTCCTACTTCTCCTTAGTCCCTGCAATGAATTACAAATATGAGAACCACATGCGGTATCTAATACCCAAGTAGAAATTTGACTTAGTGACATATTAACTTCGATCATGAACATACCTGAATCAGAAGCGGTAGTCTCACTACCCTTCTTCTTCTTCAATTCTGCAAGGTAAACCTTGCAGTTCCTCTTCCAGTGCCCCATCTTGTTACAGTGAAAGCAAACAGCTTTGCTCTTGGGGTCTTCAGCTTTTGGTGGAACCGGCTTTTTCTTACCTACTTTTTTCTTCTTGGAAGGGTTCTTCTTCCTTTTCTTAGGATTGGAACCTTCACCAATTAGAAGAACATAACTCTTCTTGGGGGAAAATTCGATTTCGCGGTCTTCAACATGTTGTGGAGTTCAGGCAGGCTGACATCCAGCTTATTCATGTGAAAGTTCACAACAAACTTTGAGAATGAACTCAGAAGTGATTGAAAGACCAAGTCTTGGCTCAGCTCCCCATCCATGGCAAAACCAAGTTGTCCAAGACGTTCAATCACATTGATCATCTTAAGTACATGGTCATTCACAGATGATCCCTCAGACATCCTACAACCGAACAGTTCCTTCGATATCTCATATCGAGCTGTTCTCCCTGCCACGTCATACAACTCTTGTAGATGCATAAGGATAGTGTGAGCATCCGTATGCTCATGTTGCTTCTGTAGCTCAATATTCATGGAAGCTAGCATGATGCATTGAGCAATATTTGTATCATCTATCTACTTACGATACACAACATGTTCATCATTATGTGCATCGCTAGCAGGTTCAGTAGGCTTAGGTGAGTCAAGCACATATTTCAGCTTCTCAACCCTGAGAACAATTCTCAAGTTTCGAAGCCAGTCAGCAAAATTAAGACCAGTCAACTTGTGAGCATCTAGTATACTCCGGAGTGATAGTGCAAAAGACATAACGAATATAGTAAATCTGTAAATGATGAACACATAACAACACTTAGCAAATATTCAATTTCATTTCAAGACACTATATGAATCGGGTCTTTATTCATAAGTGGCTCCCACTAGTTTATCTAATTTATACAACCCCTAAGTGAAAATTAAGCATTCATAATGCTAGTGGGAATAGGGATCCTACATTCCATCACACAACCTCGGCTGTAGCACGAAACGTCATGTGATGTTCAATAGGCAGACAACTCTTGTCAATTACATCTTATGTTATTCCCTAATAAAACTTTAGCCTCTTGAATAATTGAGTCACGACTGTAGCACGACAAACTCAATATTCTAAGTCAAGTCCAACCCAACATTTCGTACAATTGAATCAGTCTCCAACGGCCCACGGCTGTAGCACGTAACGACCTTTAGATTCTAATTCAATGTACACATCTCTATGTAATAGACAAGTATTTCTTATTTCGAAATCAAAGCCCTCGGCTATAGCATGAAAGGACAATGATTTAAAAATAAGAACCACTTTCTACCATGTTGGAAGGCTATGACCGACAAAAGCCCGTTGTGTCATTGGCCAATTACTACTTGATATTATTTAATTTTAGAGGGATTATATTATGTTACAATCATATTCATATTATAAAGAGATTCTTCCTTCTAAATTAAATATTTCAAATCAATAATCGATAATCAGATGATTCCCAGATCGGGGGGAGCATTGTCAAGAGGCGTCACTTAATACCCCTTTCTTACTGATAAAAATCTGCTTTTGACAGAATCATCTTTTCTCTGAATATTGAAAATTCATATTTAATTACGTGTTTCATAAACATAAGAATCTTATGATTGTATTCATAATATTGTTGTTAAGGCAAGAAACGATTCCTATTCTAGATTTTCTAGAGCATGCCTTATATTGATTTAAGTTTACCTAAATCTATCATCGCATTGTAAACATAGGCATATATCTCATATATAAAATTAAATAAACAAGTAAATGTAAAGTGCAATAAAGTAAATGTGTTTGGTTATGGCCCCATCCTATGTGATCTTTATCAAGCTCATGATAAAGATCAAGGTCAATCTAATATGGTGATGGAAATAAATACAACTACTTATTACATAAGTCTTCTTCTTTGTTTAGACTTCTTGTATGCCTCGTCTTCTTCTTTGTATCACCTCCATTGGATAGC
Source organism: Apium graveolens (assembly GCF_009905375.1). Lineage (NCBI taxonomy): Eukaryota > Viridiplantae > Streptophyta > Magnoliopsida > Apiales > Apiaceae > Apium > Apium graveolens. Next base: position 178,666,296 of record NC_133652.1, on the reverse strand, counting down.
CTTCTTGAGTCTTCAATTACATTACATAGATTGAAAGTAAAACTAATCTAATGAACTTACAAGAATAACTCGAGTTACATTCGAGATTTATGATTACAAAGATTGACGACATGCAAGTCGTATTTAAAACCAAAACCAAAACCATTACACTAAGGTCGAAAGGCCATAACCATCCATCATGCTCATACAACACATAAAAGCATGTTAATACACATAATCTGATCTTAACATATCATATTATCCATGATCTAATCATAAAAAAAAATTGACAAAAATCAGAAAAATCAGAAAAATCAGAATCAAATCAGAAAAACAAGAATCATTGTATACGGGCAGTAAACGACGTCAAATGCCTTACAGACGAGTCGTTGATATCTTTAGTTATCAGTTTTGTTCAGACGCTCGTTTACCTATGGAATAGGGTATTTGTTTGCGTAAATCGGACACCAGACCCAGATTTCAGCAAATCTGCAGCAACCAATTCAGAATCCGTATCTAATATGATTCTCATAATTAGAACAAACATAAATCATGTATATATCAGTATATATACAGATTACATAATCATCTTATGATTATACAACTCACATGAATATCATATATTCAAAACCATACATATATAAGCATATTATATCAACATCAAATCATGGCGAATCACGTACATGCTCATATATCGAAAACAGTTGAACACATAAATGAATTAAAAACTTTTCACAAGTAGCTCTGATGCCATTGGAGGGTTTTTAGCACATAAACGCAACGAAAACGTAAATTTAAATCTTAAAAAAAAAACCAAAACCCTCCGCAGGATCCATGCGAAAAATAATATTTAATTTGTAGTTCAGTATGTTTACCTTAAGAAGCTTTACGTTAATGGAAAGATTGAGGTCTTTAATAGCGATCCAAGAACGATGAACGGAAATCCCTAGCAGCTGCTCCTCAAGTGTGAAGCACTCCACCGATATCCACTAAGAGTACAATGTGATGGAGGAGGAAGAGGTTGAGAGAATTAGTAGCCTCCCTCTTGTTCTACTTTAGAATTAAGGTTAATTATTTGGGTTGAGGCAAATAGAGTTTATAATAGTATATTTATAGGCAAAATTTTAGCTAAAATTTTTCCATAAAATAGTATTATTCTTAACCCTTTAATTGATTATTCTTATTAACCGATTAACTAATAATTAAAACACCTTTTAATCATTAATCCCTTTTCTAAACACTTTAGAAAAATAATTTTCTCACTTGATTTAATTTCCAAAATTAAATTCTTAATTAATAATATTAAGAATTAATTAAATCTCATTTAATCAATTATTAAATCTGCTAATTAATTATTTATTTCACAAATAAATAATTACCAGCCATTATTAATTAATTCCTCCACCATTAAATTATTCTCTTTTATGGTGTGACCCTGTAGGTTCAATATTAAGCCGGTAGTAGAAATAAATAATAATAAAACTATTTTATCATTATTTATATAAATTCTCGGATTCATTAAATATGATTAATTAATAAATTAATCATATTTATTCTACATCATGAGGGATACTTCTCAGCATATCGCGACTATCCGGATAATACGAATTCACTGCTTAGAATACCAAGAACCTATTCAGTGAGTAGTTATAGTACAATCAATTCCTTCTATCCTGCAATGTCACGATTAAATACAAGGCATGGAACTTGTGTCAAGCCTATCTTATTTAATCATTTGCTTTCCCATTCACTATGCTTAGTTCTATTTAATGTAAATTAGAAACTCCTTTCTAATTTCATTCACTCTAGTCAGAGATTCCCGAACTAGCATAAGTGGATCAGTATTGAACATTCTCTTCCTTCACTGGAAGGGGTAGATCCTTTATTGATCATACAGTATCTTCGTGTACAAATTCCTATACCCAGTAGAGCCCTTATAATTGTCCCTAGAGACTAAGAACTAAACCAAAGCATAGTTCAGTGTACACAAGATGACTATGATGACCTCAAGTCTAAGGATACTTGTACAACTATCACTATGTGAACAACTGCTGACACGTGAGTGAACTCCATCAGTTGTTCAGTTGTGTGAGTCATGTTCAGTGAACTTATTCTATAATAAGCACCTACAAACTAGCTATAGTGTCACCACACAAATGTCTATGAAAACAGACATCCTTCATAATGAAGCAAGCATAGTATGTACCGATCTTTGCGGATTACTAATTACCAGTTAGTAATCCTATAACCAGGAAATATTTAAGTTTAGAGTTATCATCTTTTAGGTCTCATTATTATGATCTCATCATAATCCATAAAAAGCTTTACTCTAAACTATGGTATATCTTATTTAAACACTTAAATAGATAAAGCCCGCAATAAAACCAAAACAAGTCTTTTATTAATATCAATGAAATCAAAATAGATTATATAAAAGTTTTTCCTAAATTATCATACATGATTGGACTTAGGACACATCTCTTTCATGTCACACAGACAAACAGTCAAATCATATGCATTGTCTGCCCTAATCAACTGATAGAATCACTGAGGAAGGAAATAATGTTTAATTAGAAATTGATAAATAGGAAGGGGAAAATCTGATTTGTAATGAGATCAACAGGACCCTAAGTTTCTTACTTCGCGTTCTTAACTTTCTCATAAGAAAATAAACAACTTATGGGATAGTAAATAATTACTCTGGAAACAAAATACATCTCAAGAAAGAAGTATAAGGGTGCAAGATATAAACCACAGTACTGATCCACATTCACTATGGGACTTGGTTGTCAAAGCAGCCGCTAACTATTATCATTCCATCTGAACTCACCGAAGTCGAACACTTGGTCCAGCAACACCACTTGACATAAAAATGTAATAATTAGGAATAATATGGATGTTTCTTCCGCTAACACATTAAGGATCCGCTCAGAAACTAAATTCTCGTAATCAGACTCATTTTCTTGAGAGGGGAACTAGAAATCTCTATTGGACATTACCAATAATACATATACGAAGGTGACGTACTCTAGGCTAAGGACGTTCCAACCAATCCTTAATAGGCGTCAGGGTTACGCCTTTGAAACCCTTGACTGAACTCATAGACTCACTCCTCTGATTGAGTTGCTAACTCACATCTATATATAAACCTTCCTGCACTCTTTTGACTCTACTCCTAATCTAAATCAGGGACTCAAACCTGTAGCTCTGATACCAACTGTGACGGCCTCAACCCCGGGGTCAAGAGTTGACTTCACCAATAACAATAATAACAAGCATAATTTAATCCACATCATTAATAATACATAACCACGACCCCTTTACCAAGACCTTTTCCAGGTTTAAGTATGACTTAGGTTATAACTATTACAACCCAACTTATTACGAACAATCCTGACACAACTAACCTAACGCAGCAACTCAACAGACCATCTTTGGTCCAATACAACTACCTCGGAGGAGCCTGGTACGGAAGGAACTGGAACTCTGCCCTGACTGCGGCGAAAGAATCTTTTAAGCATCTGCAATACATATATACAAAGCATTCTGCAAGGGTGAGCAATCAATTGCTCATCAGTACCACTATATGAATAACAAGTAAAATGATTTAAAATAAAGCAGTTATATGAACAGAATTCATAACTCGTTAGAAATCAAGTGAAAAATGTATAAACTGGATATTCAAAATTAGCATGCTCTGTAAAATTATATCATCAGTCGTGTGCTATGTATAAATGCCAGAGTCTAATTTTAGCATTCTATTTTCATTTCCAAAACCATTGTTCCATTACAGGCACCACAGAACCATCTGTCCCATTACGGGGACCACAAAACCATTTGTTCCGTTACGGGAACCACAAACCGTAATCAGATATATATTGAATGTTATCTAGGGACGGCTGATCAGGCCTCCACACAAGTTATCTAGGATAGTTGGCCGGGCTATCACACAAATTATCTAGGAAAGATGATCAGGCTTTCACATAAATTAACCGGATTCGCATGGAGTAGCTAGGTCTCTGATTAACTATGCTGGACTAATAGGTGAAGATAGGGTGCACAATCGAATTAGCCACTTACGCAACGTTATCCAATATCTGATTCGTTTTGTCCAGCTTTCAAAATCAATTTTATCTATCTCTTGTTAAAACCCATTATGTCAAAGCACACTATTCAAAACTTCCTTTCATTTTAATCACTTTTTAGAGATAGGTACTTTCAGAAGTTACTTTTCCCCAAAACATATTTAAATAACATTTTCAAATACATGGGATATGTAACTTAAAACGTTTATGTTCCTGGTTGGAAATAAAACAATATTTGATTCATATATACTGAACCATAAGAGTATGGTCAGGGGTACTTGCCTAGAAGAGCTTTACAACAAGCTCTGATTGACCTCGAATCATTTTGGACGCTCGACTTTATCGCCTTACTATTAGACTATCCTGGATCCGACTTCGACACTCAGGCCCTTCGATTGGAACCTTGCGGAGCTTGTCCACTGATCACTAGGTTATTTTTAGTCCAACGCCAACTCTCGGGCCTTCTAACTAGAACCTACAGAGTCGAAATACCCTAATTTAGACATTCGATTATGCTTGACATATCCTCGCTAACAAACCTACCCATTCGATATCAAATCTCGACTCGTAATTATACATATTATAATAACATACACAACAATTATGGTTCACGTTCTTAAAAATCAGTTCGGTGTCCGTTTTCGGAAAACAAGTATACTCATCAATTTACGAAATTAGTGTTATTGGTTTTGGCAAAATATTTCACAATAACATACAATCAAATTTCGTATAATATATATATATATATATATATATATACTCGCTCGATGTCCCGATGATTACAGGATATGCTTCCGTGTTAGGTCACACACACTGAGAAGGGGGTTGAATACAGTGTATCGCACAATCAAATCGAATTTAAAGAACACAAGTAACAGAAAACAATCTTTATTAAACTCTGTTACAATGTAGAACTGTCCTCTCTCAGTGATGAATAAATATCACGTGAGCTGCTAGGGTTACAATGAATAATATTCTCGATAATGATAACACTTATAGTGTAAACCCTATGTCTGTGTTTATATACTACACAGTTACAAGATAATCGCTAATTGATATGGAATATAATTCTGCTTCCTAAAATATATCAATCAATTATCTTTTCTTTCAAGTATTCCATTCCTCACAGAATTCCTTCTTCATGCATATCTCTTCTTTCGTTTGTCTTGATCTTCTTTCCTTTCAATCAGCCACCTTCCTTATCTGAAAGTTTCCTTTAAGTCCTGATATTATCTCTTGATAAATATCTCCTGAACCTTAAGTACTGATAACTTAAGTTCTGACTTCAATATAAGTGCTAATTTCAGTTAATTACTGATTTGTCCTGTTTAAGTAAGATCTGAAAACTAAACACAAATCATATTAGACATGACATTATCAAATATATCTAACAATCTCCCCCAACTTGTAAATTAACATAATATACAAGTTTAACAGATATTTGATGATGTCAAAAACTTAAGTACAAATGCATGAGAATTTGACTAGATAACTACAACTTACAGTCCTTAAAGCTTTACCAACTTTAACTTCTAATAACAACTTCAGTCTGTATACACATCAGAATTTGAGCAGTTGTAGATCTTGACTTGGCTTCACTTTCTGATCTCTTCGATGTCAGGAGTTGTTCTGAGATAGTTCTTGTTAGTCCCTTAACAATATAGCAAGAATTACAGAAGGAGGGTTGAATGGAATTCTTGAACCTTTTTCTTAAAATAAAAATGTTCAAACTCGAATATAAATATATGTGTATTAATTAGCACAATGCGGAATAAAAACTTAAGTGACCCAAAACACAAGTAATTAAAAACAAGAGTCTTTAAAAACTTTCTGGTGGATTTAAACAATTCCACCAGAGATATATATTATATCGAGAGAACTCTGTGTGCAAGAATACTCACAGCTGCTTACAAATATGAACAACTGAGAATACAGAGAAATGCTAATAATTCTGCTTACAAATGTTTCTCACTTTTTGCTTCTCAGATTTTGTTTCTATTTGCTACTTCTTGGTTTATATATTACCAAGATTACAAAGTCAAAAGATAGGATCATTATAAAAACTATCGGGTCTAATGCTTTGCTACTTTGTTCTCTATTACCCAGTTAATAGGCTTCCCCATTCCATTTGCATACACTTCGACGCATGTGACCAGTTGTCACTGTCAACTGATATTTGAATTCTTTATCCGTTGAGTACATGATCATCCATTGACTTTATGATCATCCGTTGACTGCTATATTAAACATCCATTGATAGCTATTTGATCATCCGTCGATGGCTTTGATAATCATCCGTCGGTAGCTATTTTGGCACTTGACTTCAATTCATTTATGCAGAATTACAAGACATCATCTATGTACAATTAATCAACCTATTCTGCATATCTAGTTAAAGTCAAATGACTTATATGCTACTATAGAATTTATACAAAGGTGTATGCAGAAATGTGCTACAGATTCATTATTACATAAGCTACTCACTCGATGGATAATAAGTCATCATCCATCGGGACTATAATGAGTTATCCGTCGGGACTATAATTCTTATCCGTCGAGTGCTACATTATTTCACTAAGTAAAATCTACTTAGGTGTTTTGTTTATGTAATCATCAAGTACACAACATATGCACAACAATCTCCCCCAATTTATGTCTACTGGAATTGTAGCCATAAATTAAGAGATACTTGATGATAACAAAACACCCTAAACATACAGCTTTAAAGAAAAGTAGATAATACTGAAAATTGCTTCAAATAACAAAATGTACAAAGTTTAGCTCACAGTCATTTTCAAGATGCTCCTCTAGCCTGAGCAGATTTTTCTAGTTTCTTGAAGGCCTGGATCTTCTTCCAAGCTTTCTGTTGTTTTCATCAATCTGATTTTGGAGCTGCCTGTGGAATTCCAATTCATCAGATTCTGAGAGATTTAGCTTTCCTTGCATTTCCAAGAGAGTCTCATTGCTGGAGATGCTCAATTGGTCTTCTAATCTGAAGAATCTTCTCACCCCTTTGTCATCTATGAACTCCATCAGCCAGTAGGGCCTTAGATGCACTCTTCTCCCTGTGTATGGGATGATTAGAGTCTTTGGGAGTGCATCTTTAGCACTAACACTCCTTAGTTCTTCAATCTTCTTCAATACTAGTCTTCTTGCAGTGATATTAAACCCAAAGTCCTTCTTAAAGGATGAATAAACTTTAATCAGTACAGCTTGGCTCTCGTGAAGAATCTTATGAAGTGGCCACTGAATCTCCTTTCCTCCTTTGTACTTGAACACTAACCTTTCAGGTAGGTTTCTGTATGCATCAATTCCTCTCACCTCATCTAGTTCATCCAGATAGATGTTTATATCAGAAAATTCTTTGATGTCACACAAGTACAAGTAGTCTCCCTTATTGACTTTGGGTTGAGCTTTAACTACAGACTTGGATTTGAGAGGTGACAACTTCACTTTCTTGACTGCTCTTGACTTTGTCCTTTTTGACTTGCTAAGGATTGGTAGATTGAAGTCTGTAATTGGTATGTTCTCCCAATCTATTGGCTCATCCTTGGGCACGATAGGTTCACCATGAATATTTCTGTAGGGATCCACCACCTTTATGTCTTCAAATACCACAGAAGGCTTTGTTGCTTGAGTTGTAATTGGTGTGGATTTCTTAGGAAATTGATCTTCCAATTCCTTGTCAACAATATACAGTTTCCTTTTAGTTCTTTTAGCCAATTCTTTCTTTCTTGGAGATTTCTTCTGTTCTTCAACTTGCTTCCTTGATTCAGTAGCTTCAGATGGTTGAGAGGGAATTTGTTGTGATGTGTTTACAGCATGTAGCTTGGCCAAGATAGCAATCTGCTCTCTCTTTTGTTTAGCCTTTTTAGCATCTAGAGCAGCCTGCTTCTTTTCCTGCTTCAATCTAGCTTTTTCTTCTCTCTTTCCTTGAGCAAATTGAGGGTGTCCAGCCACCACACAAATTTCTTTCCCATTTCTGACAATTTTAGCAATCCTTCTTTTAGAAACTGAATCAGCTGGATCTTTATAGAAGACAATTGATCTTGATAGAAGCTTCTTTTCATCAGGCTTGGGTGTCTCATACACAGTGTCCAAGGGGTTCTTCAAAGATGATTTTGAGTAGTTTGCCCTTGGTTTAAGAATCATTTCAGCCTTTGGAGACTTGATGCAGGAAGATTGTCCTCTTTCCAGATAGTTCATGCTCATCTCATGCACACTTATTTGCTTGACTTGAGAGTGATGGATGGCTGACTTAACTGGCTCCTTGACAAGTTTAAACTTTTTCTGTATCTCCTCATCAATCTTCTCCCTATTGACCAAACTCAACTTTTCCTTCTCAGCAACTTTCAAGTTAGCTGCTGCTGCTTGAATCAGATCTATACCATCTATAACTGGTGGCTTTGAGACAGTAATTGAAGGCACAATTACTTTACTGATTTGTATTTGTAGCTTATCCCCCTCACTTGGTCCTTTCTCCCCTTTTTTGTTATCATCAAGTTGAGGAGTCAAGCCTTGTGCTTTAGCCAGTTACATTAGAAGACTGGTCTGAGACTGTTGATTTTGAAGAATGGTGACCACAGAGTTTTCAATAACTTGATCTCTGTCCTCCAATTTGGCCAGCTTCTTTTCAGCATCTGATTCTCTTCTCAGTCTCAGTAGCAGATCCTGCATGGTACCATAGGGCATTATTGAATCCAGCTTCTCAGAATTGTAGGTCTTCAAGTCAGCTATATCCTTTTTGGGTTCATCCACACTCAGATTCTTTCTTAATTGCTGTATCTTCATGAGATGTATAGAATCTAGGTGGGCTTGAAGAATAGCCTTGGTACCAGCATTTGAGGTGTTCTGAATGGCCTTTTGGATATACATGATTTTTTTGACTAAGGATACATTGAATTGTCCTGGTGTAGACTCATTTGTCAATTCCCATTCAGGTAGATCAGGAATAGAACTTGGGCCTTCATCTCCCCCTAAGTTCATGCTTCCATCAAATGAAACGGAGTCATCATCATTAGAATTTACTCCAAATTCTTCAGATGGCTCACCAGCTTTAGGAGGCATCAAATTGACAGCAACTTTATCCCTTTGTAGAGATTCTGAAGTATGTACTAGATTTAAAGTCTTCTCTGCCTCCTCATTGCCCTGAGCAGCCAATAGCTGATAGGCTGACACGGGATGAGTAAAAGTGTCAGCGTTCAAGGAAATGTTATCAATTACAGCTTTGTAATGTCGCTGAAATTGTCTTTCCTTTTCAGCATCATCCACAATCATTGACTCATGAGCAATGGTTGGATCCACCATTATACCCTCTGTACCTGCTTTTCTCTCATGTTCTCTCTTTTGGTGTATCAGGGTCTCACCCTGGCTCCCCACCCTCACACCCTCACCTTCACCTACTAAGGTGGGACTCCTCTCACTCCCTTTTGCCAATCCTGAAGAAATGGATTGCAGATTTTCACCCATTTCCTCTCCTTTTGCCTGGGAGCAACCCAGTCTCTCACTCAAAACACTCTGCTCTCTCAATCCTAAGAGTGACTGTACAACCACTAAATCTTCTGCACTTGAAATAATTGATGTTTGAAGTTGTGCAGAGATACTCGACGGATGAGTGATATCCATCGAGTGAGTGGTTTTGCTATCCGACGGATAACTGCTGTTAGGCTTATCCATTAGGATACAATCACTACTCGACAGATGAGAAATATCCGTCGAGAGAGTAGAAATGAATGAAGTGGGAATAGAAACTATTGCTGACTCCGTGCTGATTGAAGATATTTTAGGCACAGATGACACAACAGTTCCTGAAAGAATTGGCAAGTGAGCCAACAAATCATCTAAAAGATGATGCTCACTTGCACTACATTTTGGCTTCCCCAACAGAATTAAAGAAGGGGAATAAAAGATTGATGTGTTTTTCATATCCACATCCAGAGAGTTGGTTGGTGAGTATGGTGTTAGAGGTGCTTCTATAACTAGAGATTTTGGCTGTGACTCCATATTTATTAGAGCCACATCAAGTTGAATTTGTGAAGGTGCAGTGACTGTGTCTTTAGCACCAGTTTCCACTGCGTGCCCTGTGCATCCCCAGAGGTTTTGGATTTCTTCTTTCTGGCATAAGTTTGGGGTGAGCTTGTGTCCCTAACCCTCTTGACCTGTGCTCTTGGTTGAGAGCTTTGTTCAATAGCTACATCCTTTTGGGAGGATGCAGCTAGAAGTGAGCTTTTGTCCTTTTTAAGCACTGCAGTTTGTTGGGAAACTGCAGTGTGGCTAGGCTGGGATTCACTCAACTCTCCAACCTTATTCTTGGGGTTTCTTTTATGTTCACCCCTTCCCTCACCTGACTTACCCTCCTTCACACTCCCCTCTTTGGCTTTTATGGATTTTTCAACTGGCATCTTTTGAGAGATACCAGAGGGGGTTTTCTTTGATTTGGATTTGGAAATAGTAGTAGGTCTGGCAGCTTTGGTAGGCAACTGTTTGGTCATTGACACAGTTGCCATAGCTACTCCTGAACTCAAAGAAATTGTGGAGGTTGGAATAGTTATAGGGATGGATGAACTTACCTCACTTACCTGAGGTGCTTGCATTACAGGAAAGTAGAACATTGGCACATCCTTGTGATGATTGGCCCTGTTCAGATCTGCAATGAGCCTTCTCTCTTGAACCCAACAATCCAGTTTGTTGTTAGGGTTCTCAAGCACAATCTCTTCACAGAGGTGGTTATCCAATAACATAAAAAAATCTAGCATAATACACATTCTTACCTCTTTTAGCTAACTCACCTAATTTAAAACCTAACTCAAACAAGACAAGGTCACTGAAATTATAAAATTTATCTGTAACTAGCATGTATAGCATGTTAAGCATGGAAATATTCACTGAATCAAAATTACTGATCTTTCCTGAGAAAACCTTTGCAATTACATCACACAAGAAACTCCACTCCTTCCTAAGACCCATTCTCCTAATATAACTCAGTTTAGAAGTAGGAAGAGCATAGTGCATGGAATTAAGCATATTTATAATATCAGTGTCATTGTGTGGTGAAGTCACATTGTTATCAGGAATTTTAAAACATGCTTTTATCACATCACTATTGATACAGAATTCTTTACCTTTGATGGTTAGAGTGATGGTCTTATCTGTAGAGTTGTAGGTAGCAGTGGTCCACATCTCTTCAACAACTTCACAGAAGATTGTGGGTGATTCCAATATGGCATAATTGAGCTTGTAATTTTTCACAAATTCTATCATCTTGTGATAGTCATCCGATTGCTGAATACCCTTGTTAACTAATACAGTGAAATTGTTCTTTTAAAAAATGAACCCAGTTTGAGACATGATCTTTACTATAGGTGCCATTGTTAGAGAATAAGAACTTGAAGAGAAGGAGAGTAGGTGCTTGAGAGAGAATGAAATTAGAGCAGTTGAATTTGAGAATGATAAAAGAAAAGCAATTGCAATGAAATAAGCTTTTATACTATCTCAAAAATAACTGTTAAAAATAATAAAGTAAAATAAAGTAACCAATAGAAATTGCCTAAAATAGCCGTTTAAAAATAAACTGTAAAAATTCTACCCATTATCCGTCGTGTAATGCTTACAAACTGTAAGTATACTCGATGGATAATGTACAGGGAATTAACGGCTGAGATAATGAAAATTCGACGGATGAGGATAAACTGTTATCCGTCGAGACATAAAATATTCCAGAAAAGTAATTGATTTTTATTAGCAAATTGTATATCGATGGATGACCAAACTTGATGGATAAGGATCATCCGTCGAGATGTAAATTTTGACTTAGCCAAAATTTCATCCAAGAATGAAAAATTAATTAAATTTCTGGCTACATATCAACTTGCAAAATAACTCAGATAGATTTAAGAGTAATTAATCATACCTAACTCACTTACCAACCTTGAAAAGGTGGATTCATCCAGTGGCTTGGTAAAGATATCTGCAAGTTGCTTCTCACTTGGAACAAAATGTAGCTCCACAGTACCATTCATTACATGTTCCCTTATGAAATGGTACTTGATATCTATGTGCTTTGTCCTTGAATGTTGCACTGGATTTTTATTGATGGCAATTGCACTTGTGTTATCACAGAAAATAGGAATCCTCTCAACTTGCAAACCATAGTCTAGCAATTGATTTCTTATCCATAAAATCTGTGCACAGCAACTGCCAGCAGCAATATATTCAGCTTCAGTTGTGGAAGTAGAGACTGAATTTTGCTTTTTACTGAACCAGGACACAAGCTTGTTTTCTAGAAATTGAAAGGTTCCTGTAGTACTCTTTCTATCAATTCTACAACCTGCATAATCTGCATCTGAATAACCAATTAGATCAAAATCAGAATCTCTAGGGTACCAAATGCCAAGGTTTGGTGTTCCCTTGAGATATTTGAAAATTCACTTAATAGCTATTAGGTGAGATTCTCTAGGATCAGCCTGAAATCTAGCACATAAATATGTAGCAAACATTATATTTGGCCTACTAGCTGTTTAGTACAGAAGTGAGCCAACCATGCCTCTATAACTTGAAATATCCACAGACTTTTCAGTAGTGTTTAATTCAAGCTTAGTTGCTGTGGCTATGGGAGTTTTTGCAGATGTGCAATCCATTAGATCAAACTTCTTTAAAAGATCAAAAATATATTTAGTTTGACTAATGAATATTCCATCACTAACTTGCTTAACTTGTAAACCAAGAAAGTAAGTTAGTTCTCCCATCATGCTCATTTCATACTTACTTTGCATCAATTTGGCAAACTTTTTGTAAAGTTTCTCATCTGTAGAGCCAAAAATAATGTCATCTACATAAATTTGAACAAGTATACTAGAGCCATTAACATTTCTGAAAAATAAAATTTTATCTACAGTATCTCTTGTGAAGTGATTTTCAAAAAGGAACTTTGATAAAGTGTCATACCAGGCTCTAGGTGCTTGCTTCAGTCCATAAAGTGCTTTCACAAGATAATAGACATATTCTGGAAAATTTGGATCTTCAAAGCCAGGAGGTTGACTGACATAAACTTCTTCCTCCAAATCTCCATTCAAAAAGGCACTTTTGACATCCATTTGATAGACCTTGAAGTTGGCATGGGTTGCATAGGTTAAAAAGATTCTGATGGCTTCAAGTCTTGTAACAGGAGTAAATGTTTCATCAAAATCTATTCCTTCTTGTTGACAGTAGCCTTTGGCAACCAATCTAGCTTTATTCCTGACAACTATGCCATTTTCATCCATCTTGTTTCTGAATACCCACTTGGTATCTATTGGATTCTTTCCTTTGGGCTTGGGTACCAGCTTCCACACATTATTCCTTTCAAATTGGTTTAGCTCCTCCTGCATAGCTAAAATCCAATCTGGATCCAACAAAACTTCTTCTACCTTCTTTGGTTCTTCCTTGGAAAGAAAGCTGATGTATAGACATTCTTCCTGAGTTGTTCTTCTTGTTTGAACTCTAGAAGAAACATCACCAATGATAAGCTCAAAGGGGTGATCTTTTGTCCATTTCCTTTCTTGAGGTAGATTAGCTCCAGATGAAGAAACCTCATTGTTGTCTTGATGTGTAATTGAGTTTTGATTGCTAGAAACTCCCCCTGAGTTTGTGGATCTTTGATTTGAGAAATGGAAACTTTCTATAGGTGATCTATCTTGACTTCCTGCTCCTTTTGATAACCCGACGGATGGTAAATTTTGAGTACCGACGGATGAAGCAGGTTGTCTCCCGACGGATAACGCAGATTGCCTTCTGATGGATGAAGCATTATGCAACTCTACAGATGTTGAGTTTTGTGCTTCATTGGTGGTAGATTTATCTGAATTATCCTTAGATACATTCTCTTGATCACTTTCATCATCATTATCATCACTAACCATCTCCACATTGTCAAATTTGAGGCTCTCATGGTAATCTCCATCTTTCAGTCCTTCAATCTTTTTATCGTCAAACACAACATGTATTGATTCCACAACAATGTTGGTTCTTAGATTGTAGACTCTATATGCTTTACCAACAACATATCCAACAAAAATTCCTTCATCTGCTTTAGCATCAAACTTCCCATTTTGGTCAGTTTGATTTCTCAGAATGTAGCATTTACAGCCAAAGACATGAGGAAAGTTTATAGTTGGCTTCTTGTTCTTGAACAATTGATAGGGAGTCTTGCATTTTGCTTGATTAACCAGAGAAATATTCCGAGTGTAATATGCAGTAGTCACGGCTTCAGCCCAGAAATATGTTGGCAATTTTGATCCTTCAAGCATTGTCCTTGCAGCTTCAATGAGTGATCTGTTCTTCCTTTCCACTACTCCATTCTGTTATGGAGTCCTTGCTGCTGAAAACTCATGCATAATCCCATTTTCCTCACAAAATGTTCTCATAACAGAATTCTTGAACTCAGTTCCATTGTCACTCCTGATTCTTCTAACCTTGAAATTAGGATGATTATTGACTTGCCTTATGTGATTGATGATGATTTCACTAGCCTCATCTTTAGACTTTAGGAAATATGTCCAATAGAACTTTGAGAAATCATCTACAATTACTAGGAAAAATCTTTTCCTTGAGATGGACAATACATTGACTGGTCCAAACAAATCCATGTGAAGCAGTTGCAAAGGTTCTTCAATTGTTGAATCAAGTTTCTTCCTGAATGATGCTTTAATTTGCTTCCCTTTTTGACAGGCATCACACAGTCCATCCTTTGAAAATTCCACTAGAGGAATGCCTCTGACCAGTTCTTTCTTTACCAGCTCATTCATGGACTTGAAGTTTAAATGGGATAGCTTCATGTGCCATAGCCAACTTTTATCTTGACTTGCTTTACTGAGAAGACAAGTTACAGACTCTGCATTGGATGAGTTGAAATCAGCTAGGTACATATTTCCTTTTCTCACACCAGTGAGAACCACTTTGTTGCTTCTTTTATTAGTTACATCACAGGCTTCTAAATTGAAGGTTACTGAAATGCCTTTGTCACAAAGCTTGCTGATACTCAATAGATTGTGTTTGAGACCATCCACCAAGGCAACCTCCTCAATGATGACATTGTCCTTTGAAATCAACCCATATCCGAAAGTATAACCCTTGCTGTTATCTCCAAAAGTAATACTTGGGCCAACTCTCTCCATAAACTTTATGAGCAGGGTAGAATCACCAGTCATGTGTCTTGAACAACCACTATCCAAGTACCAAAGATTCTTTCTATTTCCCTGCACACATCAAAATCAAATCAAGTTGTTTTGGTACCCAAGTTTCCTTGGGTCCTGCCTTGTTAGCTTTCTTTTTTCTGTTTCTTAGGATTTATCTCATTTGACTTGGGAATCTCAGATTCATCCTTAGCCATTTGAGTTGGGCCTTTGAAACCATTCATTGCAACAGAATTATCATGCATATTATGACTAACAGGAAATGGCATGCTATGGGTAAACATGTTATTCCAGTAAGGCATGCTAAATGGCATTTGTGGCATACTATATGCAGCATAATAAGGATTAGGTGCAAATGGCATATTAGCAAACTGTGCATTCATATTCTGTGTAGATATAGAATTAACAGGCATGGGAGGTATGGCATTCATGATAGGAAATTGAGGTTGCACAGACATGGAAGTAGGCATGGTAGATTTGCAATTAACAGACAGATGATTTACACTACCAAACTTGACACAGATTTTTTTAGGAGCATATTTATCAGGTGTGTAGTTATTGTGTTTGTTAATCCCTACTTTACCATTCCTATTGTTTTTCCTTTTAGTTTCTGTTTTTACCTCAATCTTTTCAAGTCTATCACTTAACTGTTTGATAGTCATGTGACCAATATTAGCCTTTTCCCTTTCTTAACTTGACTTGACTCTTCTGAAACAAAGTTCTTGGAAACAGACCCATACTTCTCATTCAGCTTAACTAGTTTGGCTTTGCTAATGGGCTTGCTCACAGCCGACGGATGAGGATTTTCATCATTCGACGCATAACACTTTTTGTTATCCGACGAATAGTCCTCATCATCCGTCGAGTCTACATCTGTTAGCAGTCCATCTACCAAATTAGGTTCTAGTTTATCTTTGTTCTTTTTCCAGGCTTCATCACAGAAGGACTCGATTCCTTGCACTTTGGTGATTGAGCATGGACATCTCTAGATGTTTTCCATGCTTTAATCACCTCTTATTCACGCTCGAGCTGCTTCTTCAAAATTTCTTCCTTCTTTAAGGACTCAGTTAATTCCTCCTTAGCAATCTTACACTCAATTCTTAATTTCTCAAAATCAATAAACTGAGACTCAAGAACATTATTTCTCTCACTCAAAAACAAATTATTTTCTTTGATTTTAGCATTTTCTTTAGTAAGAGACTTAAGTGTAACACGCAAATGATATAATTCTGTAGACATGTCATTTATGGCATCATTACACTCAGCTTTAGATAAATGTGCAAGGCTTGTAGTAATTACCTAATTGCTTGAGGAACTTGTCTCTGTCTCATCAAACTTGGCCATTAGGGCTAAATTAACATCGTTGACATCTTCATCTTCATCCAGACCATCTGCTTCCCAGTCATTTTCTTGTGTAATAAAAGCCCTTTCCTTTTGCTTGAGTAGATCAAAATATTTTTGCTTATAATCCACAGACTCAAACTTTTTCTTACTAGAATCTGACTTCCTACACTCACTGGCAAAATGCCCTACCAAGCAACATTTGAAACATTTGAATTTTGACTTATCCACCATGTTTCTATTTGGCTTGGCTGCTCCAAAGTTCTTCTTGAACTTGAGCATGGAAAATCTCCTGGAAAGAAATGCTAGGTGCTCATCAATGTCCTCCATATCATCTTGGCTCAATGAATCTTCAATTTCTACTGCAAGCCCCTTGCCTTGTTCTCACAGACCTTTGAAGTTGATTCAACAGCTTCCATCTTCACTTCCTTCTCCTTTTCCAACTCAGCAACTAGTGCAATGGATCCTCCTTTCTTCTTTCCTCTCTCCATCCTTTCATCCTGCTCTATTTTAAGGTCATAGGTTTTCAGGATGCCATACAGTCTCTCCAAAGTAAACTCCTTATAATCTTGTGAGTTTCTTAATGAGACTATCATTGGTTTCCATTCCTTTGGGAGAGATCTAAGGAATTTCAGATTAGAGTCTTTAGTCTGATAGACCCTTCCATGCAACTTGAGAGCATTGAGTAGTTTTTGAAACCTACTAAAAATGTCAGTGAGAGACTCACTTTCCTCATCATAAAAATGCTCATATTGCTGAATCAAGAGTTGCATCTTATTTTCTCTAACTTGCTCAGTGCCATCACAGATTATCTGTATAGTATCCCAAACTTTCTTGGCAGTTTTGCAGTTGATAATGTTGTCAAACATGTCTACATTAACTCCATTAAACAGAATATTCATGGCCTTTTTATCCTTCCTGACTTGTTCAATGTCAGGATCAGACCATTCATGCCTTGGCTTGGGGATGATGGCTCGTTTCCTGTTGCAGCTCTCATTGGAACATGAGGGCCTCTTTCTATGTAGTCCACATAGGCCTCATCTTGAGAAAGCATATGAAGATGCATCTTTACCTTCCAATGATGGTAATTATCTTTATCTAGAAAAGGAATCTTGACTCCAACATCCTTCTTGTTCATCTTGCTGAATTATTTAGATCTTTAAACTCTTTATAAGTTAAGAGCTTGCTCTGATACCAATTGTTAGTCCCTTAACAATATAGCAAGAATTATAGAAGGGGGTTGAATGGAATTCTTGAACCTTTTTCTTAAAATAAAAATGTTCAAACTCGAATATAAATATAAGTGTATTGATTAGCACAATGCGGAATAAAAACTTAAGTGAACCAAAACACAAGTAATTAAAAACAAGAGTCTTTAAAAACTTTCTGGTGGATTTAAACAATTCCACCAGAGATATATATTATATCGAGAGAACTCTGTGTGCAAGAATGCTCACAGCTGCTTACAAATATGAACTACTGAGAATACAGAGAAATGCTAATAATTCTTCTTACAAATGTTTCTCACTTTTTGCTTCTCAGATTTTGTTTCTATTTGCTACTTCTTGGTTTATATATTACCAAGATTACAAAGTCAAAAGACAGGATCATTATAAAAACTATTGGGTCTAATGCTTTGCTACTTTGTTCTCTATTACCCAGTTAATAGGCTTCCCCATTCCATTTGCATACACTTTGACGCATGTGACCAGTTGTCACTGTCAACTGATATTTGAATTCTTTATCCGTTGAGTACATGATCATCCGTCGACTTTATGATCATCCGTTGACTGCTATATTAAACATCCGTTTATAGCTATTTGATCATCCGTCGATGGCTTTGATAATCATCTGTCGGTAGCTATTTTGGCACTTGACTTCAATTCATTTATGCAGAATTACAAGACATCATTTATGTACAATTAATCAACCTATTCTGCATATCTAGTTAAAGTCAACATGACCTATATGCTACTATAGAATTTATACAAAGGTGTATGCAGAAATGTGCTACAGACTCATTATTACATAAGCTACTCACTCGATGGATAATAAGTCATCATCCGTCGGGACTATAATGAGTTATCCATCGGGACTATAATTCTTATCCGTCGAGTGCTACATTATTTCACTAAGTAAAATATACTTAGGTGTTTTGTTTATGTAATCATCAAGTACACAACATATGCACAACAGTTCTTTAACAAACATCTCTCAGCATATCTGAGTTCATCAATCATCCTCCTTTTAGCATCTTTGAGTTCTGCAGTATCTTCACCAGTTTGGAAGATAGCATATCTGAGATCATTAATTTTTGCTTTTCTCAACTCCTGATCTAGTCTTATGACATAGGCTTTGTCAGACTCTAGATTGAATTCAAGTCCCTTAATACCAAGATATGTTCTGATCTTTGCATTATTAGGCTTCATATCAACAATATCACCCTTGTGATCTCTGTATTTGGGACAATATGTGCTGTCAGACTTTACAAAATAAAGCCTTTTCTGTCTCTGAATTTGAGTCTTCAAATAATTTGCAGCACTTTCTGTTATTCTGTCATTCACTTGAAGTAAGAATAAAACATGTTCTAGTTCCTTAAAATACTTCAGTGGTATAGCATTTTCCCTTATATGGTAAACCCTTCCATCTGTCATGAAATATAACAAGATGTGTTCTTTCAAGAAGGTATGGTAGACCATCTGTACAGATTCTAGTTGATTCAATCTTTCAAGAGTTGCTTCAATACCTGGTTCACTTAAGGAAGTTGGATCATTGGTTGTGTTTTGCACTCTTCTTTCATCAGCACTACCCAATCCAGATTTATCTCTTGCTTCCTTTCCAGTAACCACTCTTGCTTCAAAACCACTTGCTGCAGTCTTCAAAGGTTGAGTCTGTTTGGCTTTAGTGAATCCTGGTAGGAGTAACTTTGAGGATTTAACATGAGCAATGCCAGAGGTTTCCTTTGACTTATCTTCTGATATCAAGCCAACTTGAGCTATGTCAGAGGTTGCTTGCTTTATTGTTATATCAGAACTAACTATATCTTGACTCTGAACAACTTGAGCCATGTTAGAGGTTGTTTTAGAAATCTTTCTTGAGGTCAGAGTAAGATCAGCATCTTCAACAGAAATTTCTTCATCCATAGGAGGCACATAAACCTTTACAGGTTCACCAACTTTTTCTTTGCCCTTGGACCTTGGATCTATCTGCATTTGTGATTTGGCCTTGGTTGACATAGGATTTGTCCTTTCTTTTATCACAATGCCTTTAGCCGTAGGAAGTTTCTTTTTAACAACAGAAGCTTCAGATTTGGAGTTGACCTTTTCTAACTTAAGTCTAGCTTCTTCTTCCATTAGACTCTCAAAGTCCATTCCAGGATTTTCTTTCAGAAATAACTATCTTGAAATTTCTTCATCAAGTTCCAAAAATTCATCAGAACTTATCCTTTTACCAGTATCAGAAGTTATTCTTCTCCCAGTATCAGAACTTGTTCTATGACTTGTAGTTCCAGCTCTACTTGATGAGAGACCTCCACCTTGACCACGACCTCCACCCATTCCAGAGTTTCCTGGGTCATTACCATCATCCTTTTTATTCAGTGTCTTATCAGGTTTGCATTTGGACTTAATTACTTTCTCCCCCTTTTTGGCATCAGCAGGTAAAAGAAGAGAGAGAAGCAATTCCACTGAGGATTGAATCTCATTGAGTTGAGATTGCTGAGAAGGTTGATTTTTCAAAATTTCATCAATCTGAGACTGTTGCTTCTCTTGGGTTTTCTCAATGTTGGTAATTTGGTCAAAGGAAGGTTTGAAAAACCTTTTCTTGTCCAGCTTGACAACTGTATCTTGCTGCATTAAAGTTTCTTGAATCTTGTCCACCTTGGCCTGAGTTACAGACTGTTGACCTTGAAGGTGCCTTGTAGTAAGTACAGTAACTCTTAGCTGTGTCTTGAAATCTTTATTGACTAACAACTCATCAGCTTTTGCCAAGTGATCAGCAAGAATCTTTTCAATAGGAACAAAGGTAACTGAGTTCCACTCCTTAGTCCACTCCTGTCCTCTAGGAGTTTCACTCCAAGGTACTGGTGCTTCCCCTATAACAAACTTTTTGACTATCTCAGCCTTTAAAGGAGCTTGCAGAGGTGCATGTCCAGAAGGACCAGCTGCATCAGCATCTAAATTTTTAGCAGCATTATGAGTAGCATCAATATTTGCAGCATCAGAACTTACAGAGTCAACAGCTTCAACATCTTCTGATAAAAGAACAGTATGAGAAGCTATGGAGGCTTCAACATCATCCTCTAAGGGCTGATCTCCAACTAAGTTCTGATCAACATCCATATTCTGATGCTCACCTAAAATCTGATCTTCAGTATCTAGATACAGAGAAGGTGTTGTAGGCAATTCTGGTTTAAAATCAGCATCATGAATTGGTGTTGTTGGTGGAGTGACTTGAGTTGTTGAAGCTTCTAGATGTAAAAAGTGAGGCACTTCCAAGTTATGAATGTCAATTTTATCACGTGGCCCCTGGGTATCAGCATTTACTGGAGATACTGGAGGTGTAGGAATGTGAGTAGATTCTGGCTCATGTAGTGGTGAGTGATGAGTGGCATGAGGGTCTGAATCAGCACTAGGAGAATTGTGAGCTTCAAAAAGGTCTTGTGAGATCAGAGATTCCTGATCTCCTTCCTTAGCTGTTGCTTCCATTCCTTTACCAGAATCTTCAGGCCTTTTTTCCAATGTTTTGAATCTTTTAGCTTTTAAGATGACTTTAGAAGCTGTATCATCAGTATTATGCTTTCTAAGCCTTTTTAGAGGCCTAGAACTCCCAATATCATCATCCTTCTGAGAAGAGACCTTCTCAGCTTCTTTAACAACAGGTTTCGATATAGGAACCTGTTCCTCATCATCTGATTCATCTCGCAGAATGAATCTTCTTCTCTTTTGTTGTGTCTGAGGTACTTTCTTAGTCCTCTTAGGTTTGGAAGATAAAGGCTGCACTGAAGGTTCTGATGGTTGAGGTTGAGAAGTTTGTGGTGGTTTAGTAGAGGTGGTATGTGCTGATGGATGAGGTTCAGATAGTTGAACATCAGGATATAATGTAGTGTACTTAACAGGATCATAGGTTATTAAGGCTTGTTTGACAGATAAAGGAATTAAGAGGGGTCTTAATACAGCCTTCTTATTATCAGTAGATAATAAGTCAGTAAAAGCTCTTTTAGCTATTCTGAATGATGAAATTAATTCACCATAACCTTGGGGCTTATTATCACAACAGAAACAATAAATAAGCTGACAGAATCTAGCAAAATAAATAGTAGATCTATCTTCATTCATTCTGTCCCCAATAAAACCTAAAACAACACGTGCATAATCAAAATCAGTTCGATTTATAAGAGCATACCTGATTTGTTGGCTGAATATGGGAATTGCATCAAAATTGGAACATTTGTTTGCAAAAACTTTAGTTATGCAATCAAAGAAGAACCTCCATTCCCTCCTTATGAAAGATCTCTTCAACTGGCCCAGCTTTGCCAATGTTTTTTCATATCCCAGACTGGCCATCATGTTTTGAAGAACTGGCTCGTCAACAGAGCAATACTTGAAATGGCAATTCATAGAATAGACACAGTTCTCAGGTAGCTGCAGTGCTTGTCGAACCGTAGACAATGTCACAACATACTTATCCTCCCCAGATGAAAAAATAATACTTGGGGACCCTTGAGCACCACCATCATCATACACACCACTTCTCCAGAACTCCAAGACTTGAGTACGAGAAACTGCTTCGGGTTCAGTCAGAGCATACCCAATATCAGAACTAGCAAGAAAGTCCTGAATGAAGTGAAGTTCAGAGGGTGCTTCTGACCTTCTAAGAATAGCAGAGAAGTTATTAGGAACAAACGTTGCTCCATGAAGATTATGTCCTTGGGTGCCATGAGAATTCGTGAGAAAAAAATTGCCTGTAAGGTGTTTGAGAAAATGTCTGTATGAAAAATCGTCAGTAGATGAGAGAGAATAGAAGTAAAGAGAAAGAGATAAAATATGAAAGTAAATAAAAGATTTTACAATATTTTCTCTCTTTTACTTATACATGGTAGAAAAAGTAATCGTTGAGACACCTGTCAGACATGCAGTAGTAAAAGATCTTTAATGAGCACGGGTATTCAGTAATCATTACTTATCACATGCAGTTTTTCTAGGAAAAAAAACCGTTCCACTTACCAAGTAATCCCAATAATCAAGGTAGTTCAGTTTTATTTTAAAATTTAAAACTGTTCCCACTTAATAAATTTTTATCACTGCGTGACCAATATTCTAAAAAAAAATTACCAATGAGAGAATGACCATTAATAAACCAAGTAAACAAAAACTTCCACGTCAGAATTAGAACTTGATTTGTAGCAGATCTAAAAAGGTCATCAGAATATAGTTAGTATCAGGATTTAAAATGTTATCAGAATATCAAACCACTCAGAGACAAAATCTTGCATAAATATAAAATTTCATTAATATATTGAGCAAATACATTTCATGAAATTTAAATTACATGCTTAAAAGTACAAGATTGTCCTAAGCTACAAATCCTAACATCAACAGCTTTAGTCCTAAGCTAAGAAGCCAGACAAAGCTGACGGTGAAGAGAAACAGGGAGCATAAATTATTTCTTTTTCCTACTCTCAACAAAAAGAACAGCAAGATGAATAATACGCTCCTGCTGTCGGAGAGCTTCCATCCGTTCCTCTTCCAGTCGCTCAAGATGGCGATGGTAGTCCATGTAGAAGAACAAGAGGTTTGTGAGGACGTCTTGGGGAACAGAGTCCCAGACATCATCAGGAATGGCAGTGACATGCCATTCCTGCTGCCATTCTGTACACCTCATATTGATAGTGAAGGTGTCATAGTTCAGAACTAAGTTGTAATGAACCATGGTTGTGATGAGTGAAAAAGAAATGAGTTTGTGAGTTTGAGAGAAAATGAAAGATGTGTTGGCTGGAATGAGGTGTTGGTTTATATAGCCAATAGAATGCCAAGAGACACAATGAAAATTGAATGGTTATAGGTAGAAATAATTCTACCTCGTCTCCCTGGACTAATGAGAATAAAAACAGCCATTGAAAGTTTAAAACATGATTTAATGCACACATTAAACAAGTAAAAATTACTGTGCATAGACGTGTACCACTAACCCAAATTATATTGACTGTTAATATCTCACCCAAACATATTTTGATTTTAAATAAGACTATTTTAGATTTTAATCACAAATAAGTCAAGTAAAAAATCAGAGTTTAATATTAGAACTTAGACTTATATCAGAACTTAACAGTCATCAGAACATGATTTCTTAACTCGAAAAGTGAATGCCTATTTCTGTAATTCTTCACACAAATTCTGATTTCGTTTCTTCAGAACTTAATCATCAGAACTTCCATTATAACTTGTCCTCAGAATTTATGTAACTGACACTTAAACGTTCATCTAAAACAACATTTATCATCACAGTAATTTTCATCATTCATATGGAGTGTATGTGTGTGCAGTAAGCTAAATAACAGATAAAGATTAAAGTCTGATTCACTTCAGTACATCTTAGAAATAAGGCATAACTAAGAACGTTGCTCAAAATCTGTCATGATTCTGAAGTCTACTTTAAAATGAGTTCATACATGAGTCCACCTCAACTGTTTTGTGCTTATTTTATGCATCTTTTGAAATTCCATTTTACAGTGGCTTCTCAGTGTAAGTGAGTCGCGACTGCTTATCAGAATTTATGCTATTATCAGAGTATATCTCCAGTAATCATAGAGTGTGAAAAGTCACCAAGAAAAATATTTATATTTGCTTTTCTGATGCATATTACTTAATACCAACAATGCACTTGGGTCTTCCCTTCCACAGTTTTTACTCTAGATCTCAAAGAAGTACCTGATTTTTATTTCTTTTTCTTTTCCTTTTCTTTTGATAAGTGAGGCTTATCAGCACTTAGTACATTCACAAGATTTACTAACATCAGAACTTAAAAGATGAGAAGCATTATTCTAGTTTTTGACTTAGTAATAAGATAGACAAAGTAAACTTAACTAAGC
The DNA here is from genome assembly GCF_009905375.1 of Apium graveolens. NCBI lineage: Eukaryota > Viridiplantae > Streptophyta > Magnoliopsida > Apiales > Apiaceae > Apium > Apium graveolens. The sequence goes on along the minus strand of NC_133652.1, from coordinate 178,641,634 downwards.
TCAATATCAGAATTTGCTTGTGTCAACAGATTTCCACATAAACAATTACTTCAAACATGGGATTTGTTAGCATATTAAAGACTACTAGGTCAGCATCTAGCATATTTATCCTCATTGGATTGAATAATCACAGAAACATTCATATCACTATCAGAGTTTAGAAATTCATATCAGACAACAATCAGTACTTAAGCAATTTTCAATTAAGCACAGAATACATAAAGATGATGATATCTATAAATACTGATCATAAAGTCTGATACATCAGAACAAAAACTAAGCAGATTTAGAGAAAGAACCTGGAACCATTCCAAGTTCATTTACCAATCTTGTAAAAGTAGTAGTGGTTTTGTGAAGATATCTGCTAGTTGTTGATGTAACACCCCCAAATCCGGGGTCGGGGATCCGGGTTGTCACGAGTTCCATTTCCCTTAATAACACCCAATCTTTATACACAATCAACTAATCTGAACTGTGACCCCACAATAAATACACACACCACAAGTTATAGTCTCAGAGATGAATATCCAAAAATAATCACAAGTCGTTTTATTCCACAATTATATGTCAATACACCTTAAAAAGGTTTCTGAATAAATTTACATTTCTTTGCCATTTTTACAATTCATAAATATACATAATCTGGTACATCAAAAGTTGAAAGCCTAGCCTATTGGTAATTTCTACCTCAGCTACAGTGGCCTCAACGCTTCCCGAAAGCTGCGGAACGTTTCCTATCCGCTTGCGAATTGGGAGCTTGGTCCTGTTCATCTTGTCTATCTGATGTTGTGTAATGAAAGAAGAAAGCAAGGGAGAGCAGCAAGCCCACCAAAATAATACGTATAATGATTAACAATATATGAGCCTTCTCATAGTACTCATGAAAATCTTGGTCAAAAGAAATGAACCAAGTTTGATATCTTAATGCGATGAAGTCGCAATATATTCAGTATATATATATACATATATACTTTTCAAAATATTGGAAGTCCTCTTCCATGCATAATACACACAGAGTTCCAGTGTATAACTGTATAAAAATATCGTTGCAAGGTGATCTAATATATCTAACCTTGTCTCAACGTTTTTCTGAAAATCTTTGTCATGCATAAGATAATCATTTACTAGATATAAGTTTAAAAGATGAAGTTACAAGATACTCCAATATACTTATATCTTTTCCAAATACTACTTGAACTACCACCGTTCAAGTTATAATTAGTTTCAAAAGGGTCATCCCATAGATGAGACTACGAGACAAGATTTGAATAGATTCAATCTTTGAATATCTTTATAAATAATGAAGTTACGAGATACTTCATTAAGTCCCGATATATATATATATATATATATTCATATATATCTCCCATACATTTCCTAAAAACCTCTGTCATGTAAAGTATGAACAGAGTTTGAAACATCCAATGAATTTTGGAAAGGAAAAGAATTTTGGCATAAACCCGATATCTTGCTGATCAGGCAAAGATACCAATAAGTAACCTTTTCTACTAGTAGATGGATGAATCCCCCACCGGTCATCACCCTGGCCACATAAGGACCTTGTGCTGGACCGCCACCCGGCCTCTTACGCGTTGATGGACTGCCACCCAGCCACTTACACTTTGATAGACCGTACCCCGGCCTGTAGCTTATGCCGACTCAATTAGATGGGCTTACTTCCCGAACATTGGGCAAGTAATCAATTCATTCATCAAAACAGCAACCTTGTTGTGAATATAAAATACACCACAGAGCCGGATCCCTTAGATTTTTGAGCGAGTATTCAAGTCCCCTTAAAATGGAAGATCTTGAATTAGAAAACAAGTTTTGGGATCCGCTCTACCTTTTAAATTCATTTTGAAGACTCGAAAACATTTTTAAGAATGTTTGGAGTAATACTGATTTATTAAAATAAATCAGTCCCGATATGAAAGAAGTATCTGAATATTATTATTTAAATAATATTCCCATAAGAATAATTGAGGTAGAAGTTGGAAAACTTATACTTGAATGAATAGCAAATAATCAAAGATATACTTATACGAAAGTAATATCTTATTTGAATAATCAAAAATAAGTTTGATTATCGAAATATTATTCTTTAATAAAATAAAGAATATTATTAAATAATAAACGGAGTCATAAGTCCTCGAATAAATATTATAAATAATATTCATAAAATAAAACAAAGGAGTCATACATCCTCAAATGAATATTCAAATAATATTCATAAAATAATATAACTAAGTCAAGAGCCCTCGAATGAATATTCGAAATAATCTTCAATTAATAAAATAAAAGGAGTCATAAGTCCTCGGATGAATATTCAAGTAATATTCATTAAATAATATAGAGTTATCGAATAAACTTTATTCGATTAATAGTTGTGAAAACTATAACCATATATATATAAATATATAAATATATAAAGTCTACTCGGGATCCTCGACTCCTGGTTTTAGAAAACGTTTTCACCTTTGGGTCCCTATACTAAGGGTATATGCAAATTACCGCTATTCTCGAGCATAGGTATTATCAAATGAATCAACAGATATATATGGCAAGAATACGAAATAGGCATGAATATAAATACCATATCAGCATGCTTCAATATATCGCAACATTTGCTAATTAACCAACATGCATCTATCGCAAGATAATGCATATACAAATATACATCACAACAACAGTATAACGGGTAGAAAACTAGCCTGAGCGACTGGGGGTTACGAATGGCTCGGGACGAGTCTCGTAACCTATAAGCAACAAGTAAGTTGGAATTAAACCAAAGTCACTTGTAAATCTATACTCTAACCAACTCAGACTCTAATGCTCGTTTTGCGCTTAACGATTTACTTAAGTCGCTCGAGTACCCTCGACTCCACCATTTTTAATAAATTACCCATTATGAGTTTTAAAGCGATTCTTTCGCAAGTGCCTTACCATTTGCCTAATACACTTTACATAAATGATTCATACTCCAATTAGTCCTTTAGGGTCCTTAACCAATGTTTCAAAGTAAGGCGAGGGATAATGTTTTGTTCGCGAAATGCCGTTACTTAAAACGGCCGTTTCTTCTAAACCGTACATCGGAATCAAACGAACTACATATCAAAACGAAGCTCATAACATGAACTATATAATCATGGCAATGGTCAAAACCTAGCAGGGAGTTCTCGGGTCCTAATGTTATGAACAAAAGCAGTCTAAAGTAAATCGGACATTACGACGACTATGTTTACGCGATTTCCCAAATTTTATACCATTCAATTCCATCACCAAACAACCCCAATCCATTCATACCATCAAAGTCCATCCATATCACATCCTAACAGCCCCAAAACCCAATATTATCAACTTTATACTACCCTCAAACATGAACTAAAAGCTATACTTAAGTTCATTAACCAATAATCAAGATTTACAACTTCAAACTCATTACAAATCCAACCACACTCTAAGTATACAAGGATCATGCCCCTCATGAACTATAACAATCAAAACCATTCCTAATACTCAAAAGTAAAGCTAGGGTTTGAAGTTTTATACCTTCTTGAAGCTTTTAATCAATGAAAGATCCTTGGAATGCCCATGGAAGCCTTGATCTATGCTTAAGCTACCTTGTCCTTACAAATAAAACCAAGAATCAAAAATTTGTTCTTGAAAGTTACTATTCACCCTAAACTTTTAGGAATTGATTAACTAGGTAAATCTTGGATTCTTGGATCCAAACTTATAGCATAACTAAGTTATGAATTATGGAAGCTAAAGAAACAAACCTTATAATTTTTGAAGGTGTGTAGCTTGAGTTTTTGAAAAACTCCTCCTTGTTTTTCTTCAAAAAGCCGAGAGCATGAAGAAGAAGAAAGAGAGATTTTTGTGTTTTTGCTTTGATTTGATTTTTGGTTGGTTGTTTTTGTTTTGTTTTAGGTCAATTACCCATTTACCCTTGATTTTGTGTGGTTAATATTCCACCACATTTCCTTCCCTCTTATGTCATGCTTGCATCACTTTGTGATGTCATCACCCCTCCTTTGTCCTCTTTCTATTGGTTGGATGACATCATCCCCTCTAATCTCTTTGATTAACTTCCTAATTGTTTGCCTAATGACCGCTGATCTGTTATACGGTTCGCTTAACTTTCGTTCTCGTTTATCGTTTGAGGGATCATACCCGGGATCTTATTACTTGGGTTCCCTTAACCTTTCTCCATACATTATATTCCTTTTATGATCCTCTCTTATAATCCTTGAATTTAAATCCTTTTAATCATGTTACCTTATACTCAATTCTTTCCGTATCTAGTGGATTTCCGGGAAAATCAAAGTGTTCGGAATTGGATTCTGACGATCTTTACATACACTTATATACCATATAGAGTACTAATAAAATCTCAGAATATCCATAACAGAACCCCTACATAGTGTGGCATGAAAAGTTTTCTCATTCAGCAAAAACACTATTCATAAGGGTTTCAAAAATTTCCAAAAATTGGGGTTATTACAGTCTCCCCTCCTTAAAAGGATTCCGTCCCGGAATCAGATAGAAAATGAATAGGGATACTCTCTTAGCATTGCACTTTCTAACTCTCGAGTAAATTTTCCCACATTGTGGTCCTTCCATCAAACTCTGAATAGTTTGATAACCCTTCTCCTAAGCACTTGTTCCTTTTCGATCTATAACCCTTTCTGGTTGCTCCCTATAGGTTATGTCTGGTCGCATGCCTATGCGCTCATATGCCCCTATTTATCTGGCATCCGAATTACACTTCCTTAACATTGATATGTGGAACATGTTATGAACTTGCTACATGTTCGGGGGTAAGGCTAGCTCATATGCTAACCTCCCAATACTTCTTAATATATCCAAGGGTCCGACAAATTGTGGACTTAGCTTTCCTTTCTTTCTGAATCTCATCAATCCTTTCCAAGGGTTTCCAAGGGGATACCTTTAACAACACTAGGTCCCCTACTTCCTATTCTTTGTCCTTTCATGTCAAATCAACATACTTCTTATGTCCGTCTTGGGCTACTACCAGCCGTCCTCTGATTAAATCTATTAAATCCTTGGTCCTTTGGACCACTGCTGGTCCGAGCATCTTGCGCTCTACATCTTCATCCTAACACAAGGGAGATCGACATTGTCTTCCCTCAAGGATCTCATAAGACGACATCTCGATACCTGACATACGATCTATTATCGTGAGAAAACTCAATCCGCGTTAAGTGATCATTCCAGTTTCTTTCAAGTCTATTGCACAGACTCTCATTATAGCTTTTAGCATTAGAGCTTTTGCTTCTCAATACCCATTCTTTTCCAGTTCGTAATCGCTACTACCTTCCGTTCCTAATATTATACTGGTTATACTTTTGCTCGTTAGCGTTTTATAACCTTTTAATAACCACGTCAACCTTAGTATCACGAATGTGTTTCCATTCCGAATACCACCACAACTTTACTACTCCTTTTTCAGCTGCTTCTATCTTCGAAAGCTTAATCCTTCATATAGAAGTAAAAGAATTTATTGAGAGATCACTATGATCATGAACACTTGTTATATCGCATAGTTAGTACAGAAGGTGGCCAGCCTTTAGTACTTGACAAGCAATTAAACAACATGTGGTATCCTACTAGGCTTCTATCACACAGATAGATAGTCATTCAGCAATACCTCCCCTTCTGGAAGGGTTGTTCTTCTCAACTTACATGAAATGAAAATGAGAGAAAAGAACGAATTGAAGAAAATTGTATATATAAAAAAAATATACTGCCACAAAATATCTGGCTTGGAACCTACCTCTGAACTATAGAGGTTTGTCATAGGAGAACAAAACATATATGTATTTATATCAACATCAAGTATTATAGCATCGTATTTCACATGCCTAAATATTTTTGCTATTCCGTCCATCATTCTATGGACCCACACTCTTCCTCGAGCTTATACTCAATCACCTTTGAAACTCCCTCGACATCGAAAATCGAATCTGGAATCTCATTTTATACATCATCGATACTAGAATTCTGTGCTTGCACCGCAACCTTCCTCGTATAGTAATATGACTCTCTATTGATAAGAGGGAATAAATATTCAATAGGTAGATACTCTACTTAATTAGTCTATCAATGATAACTTATACACTACCACGACCCGATTAGTGGTACACCACCTCAACATCCATTCCAATACAACTCTCACGGTTGTAATCAGCTCATTACTCGCAGAATCATTGCTGCATTACTATGGTCCACCACTGACCTACTGTCGTCATTCACTTTCCATAAAATCTTAATATCTAACCATACGGAGTCCATACATGTCGTATAGAATCCTTCTAAGGAGTTAACATAATCACCATTCATGATTCATGAAGAACACTCCAAATCCTGGCGTATATTCATGACATGAAGCAGATAAAATTGCAGAAGAGTTTTAATCAAAGCAACGATAGCAGGTTAATACCATTCTTAATCATATGCCTTAAATAGAAGACTTAACTCAAAGGTTTGTTTAGTCCTTTTTGAAACATGGTCCTAGCTTATCTCAAGATAGTATCTTCTGAGATAGATAGCCCGCTCATGGCGATTACACGAATTAAACCTTTACCAACTACTATTACGGTTGGGTATTGCACAATCATCAGAAGGAATGTCAATCTTCCAAACCATAATACAACCTTCACAGCTTTAACCATCATCACTGTATTCCTTTGGCACAAGCGCCTATAATTATCCTCTTACCTTTAAAGTGTCGGCCACCTCTTTGGCCTTTCCTGATAGTAACATTTCCCTACAGTTAATGTCATTTTAACCACTTCCAAATAAATTTTCTACCTCATTTCAATCACTGCTTATGTGAAGATGTTTTCCTTAAAATCTGATGAGTAAAAAAAAATATCACCATTTTTCCATAAGTTATTGCCTCAGTCTTTAGAGGTTAATCACTGTCACGAATGACTCTCAATCATACTTAGAACATCTTTTATCTTAGATCCTAATTTCCCTGAACAGTTTCGACCTTTACTAGTTCGATCCATACTTTTTCGTGGTTTAACACGTGCCCCACTTGGCATCATTATAATTACGTCATATCTCCTTTATCAACATTTCTATTCTTGAGAATTTTGAATATTACCTTTCTCCTTGTAAAACCTCTAAGGTTATCCTTAATTCGTTCCTCCTGTATTCCCTAGATACAGGGCATATCAAAATACCCTTTACTAATACTAGAACCATTATCAACATGTTTCTGAAAAATTTTCTCCACTGATACTTAAAGGTCATCATTACCTTAATCTTTTCCAATTCATAATGTCAAAACTCATACTATCCCTATTAAGGGTGAAATGTCAACCTTCATGCATTCCCCTATGGTTCATCTCAAGTTATCGAAGTTATATCCTTAATTCCACCTTTAAAAGGTACCTGCATCCTTCCATGGATAAATCAAGTCATATATCCCTGACAAGGGTGTCTTATTCAATCATTCCCACCTCGATAGTATATGCCTAATTTCACAATAACATCTGTATTCAAAATGGGGTCAATCAATATGGCCTCCAAAAGATAACAATGTTTACCCGCTTTTCTTTCCTAATTTGGTAATGACAACAGGGATGTTCTGGAAGATATCGGTCGTGTTCAACGTGAACTTTTTCTTAATAATTCGTCATTTACTTTTGTTGTTTATCTCAACAGTCATCTCAATGTTGGAATATCTCTCATACCTGGCGTCTCCCTTTCTGGGTATCGAGCCACCGGTCTTACATTTCACATTCTTGAAGGTCGCTTCCTTCATCCAATTTTCCTACTTTCTTACTTTCTTGTCTCCTTAGTCTATCCGGGTCTCATTATTTATCCTTCGAACTATCTCAAGGTTTCCTCGAATCCTCCCAACTTACAGGGGATAAAATATATGTATCTTATGCCCTCAACCATCAATTTTAACTCATGGTGAATCATCCTCATCCTGACGAATGCATACTTTCTATTTCTATTGCTACAAGTCTTTAAGACTTCCTCATACCTAACTCCCTTATCATACCTCAAACTCTATTGCCTTTTTATTTCTTTCCACTTCAGTCTCCCTTTATTTTCCTTTCTCTTATAATCATTATTTCATGAACCCACTAATCATTGACTTCAAGCATCACATCATTTTGGGATTCTTGTCATCAGAACGAATCTTGACAACTTTTACAACTTAGCTTCATATTTCATCATACTCGTCCGCCTTTGTTCTGACTCTAAAGCTTTTACACTATCTCCATAACCTCGGGAATTACTTTCCCGAAACAATTGACTGAACTTTAATCAGTTTATTCTAACCTCTGGCTCCGTGCCTTTCTTGGTCTTTCACCAGTGGTGGCCCTTCTCTTAGGAGGGTAAGTGACAAAACAGTCTTTTGTGATTTGTCAATCATTTATAATTTCAAATGATTCCTATATTTATACGTTAAAATCCTCATTTTCCACTTCATTATGTTATGGGCTCCTTCTATCTTGATGGCGACCTCCCTGACTATCACGTTCAGGGTTTGCTCTAAATCTTATTCCTCAACTAGCTTTCATCTAAGATTTCATCTTTAAGTTCTTGAACATTTGGAACCCAAATTCTGTAGGAATGCCTCATTATTCCCTTATCATCTTTCTCGGTATTAATCTCTTATCTATTTGTTGGCCTTCTGCCTTCATTCATTACTTTTTCTGGCACACTATGTTCTTTTTTTCAATAATCCGGGCTGTATTGCAATCTCAAACAGCTTTTCGGTACCGGCTCCGGTTACCTTCACTTCTATCTCCAGAATCTCTTATAAACTCTCCCAAAGACATTTTCATCTTGAGTCTCTCCTTTTTACTAAGGGCATCAGCCACCACATTGGCTTTCCCCGAATGATAAAGAATCTCCCAATCATAATTCTTGATTAGCTCTAACTGCCTCCTCTGGCGTATGTTGAGCTCTTTCCACGTAAAAATGTACTAGAGCTCTTATGGTTTGTGTAAATCTCGCACTTCTATCCATACAAGTAGTGCCTCCAATCTTTAGGGCAAAACTATTGCCATGAGCCCAAGCTCATAGGTGGGGATATCAAATTTTATATTCCCTTAATTATCTTGACGCGTACGCGATTACCTTGTTGTACAGTATAAGAAGCACCCTAATTCTTTATGCGAAGCATCACTACACATCACAAAATCTCCTTTTCCATCCGGCAATGCCATCATAGGGGCCGTCACCAATCTTTGCTTCAGTTCTTAAAAGCTGTTCTCGCATTTCTCTGTCCCTTTAAACTTCTCAGTCTTACGAGTAAGCCGCGTTAAAGGGGCTACCATCTTTACAAACTTGAACGAACCTCCGGTAGTGATCGACCAATCCTACTTCTGGTAGGCGACCTAACCATGGTCATTAATTCATTAGTGGTCCTTTATTCATTCTTGTCAGGATCCTCCATGGGATCCTCCTCAGCAACTATCCCTTCTAGGACAACATTCTCAACTGCTACATCCTCCATATCAACATCATCCGGTCCTGCATTAGGACACTCTATCGGATCCACAATCCGATCTCCAATTAGTAATAAAACATCATCGCGCTGTTGCTCCTCAACTTCAGGGTTCGGAGTCCCGCTACCATCTACGATAACGAACTACGCTTCTATCACGATATTTATAAGGGTTCCCATAAGGGTTTTAACTGTCGGTACTACATTAGGTAGCCCGACTATGAACTTGGCAAGAGTTTTTATTATCTTAGTGAACTTATTATCTTAACGTCACATCATCTCTGAGGTTTATAACGCTTAGCTCTGATACCATTTCTGTAACACCCCCAAATCCGGGGTCGGGGATCCGGGTTGTCACGAGTTCCATTTCCCTTAATAACACCCAATCTTAATACACAATCAACTACTCTGAACTGTGACCCCACAATAAACACACACACCACAAGTTATAGTCTCAGAGATGAATATCCAAAAATAATCACAAGTCGTTTTATTCCATAATTATATGTCAATACACCTTAAAAAGGTTTCTGAATAAATTTACATTTCTTTGCCATTATTACAATTCATAAATATACATAATCTGGTACATCAAAAGTTGAAAGCCTAGCCTATTGGTAATTTCTACCTCAGCTACAGCGGCCTCAACGCTTCCCGAAAGCTGCGGAACGTTTCCTATCCGCTTGCGAATTGGGAGCTTGGTCCTGTTCATCTTGTCTATCTGATGTTGTGTGATGAAAGAAGAAAGCAAGGGAGAGCAGCAAGCCCACCAAAATAATATGTATAATGATTAACAATATATGAGCCTTCTCATAGTACTCATGAAAATCTTGGTCAAAAGAAATGAACTAAGTTTGATATCTTAATGCGATGAAGTCGCAAAATATTCAGTATATATATACATATATACTTTTCAAAATATTGGAAGTCCTCTTCCATGCATAATACACACAGAGTTCCAGTGTATAACTGTATAAAAATATCATTGCAAGGTGATCTCATATATCTAACCTTGTCTCAACATTTTTCTGAAAATCTTTGTCATGCATAAGATAATCATTTACTAGATATAAGTTTAAAAGATGAAGTTACAAGATACTCCAATATACTTATATCTTTTCCAAATACTACTTGAACTACCACCGTTCAAGTTATAATTAGTTTCAAAAGGGTCATCCCATAGATGAGACTATGAGACAAGATTTGAATAGATTCAATCTTTGAATATCTTTATAAATAATGAAGTTACGAGATACTTCATTAAGTCCTGATATATATATATATATATATATATTCATATATATCTCCCATACATTTCCTAAAAACCTCTGTCATGTAAAGTATGAACAGAGTTTGAAATATCCAATGAATTTTGGAAAGGAAAAGAATTTTGGCATAAACCCGATATCTTGCTGATCAGGCAAAGATACCAATAAGTAACCTTTTCTACTAGTAGATGGATGAATCCCCCACCGGTCATCACCCTGGCCACATAAGGACCTTGTGCTGGACCGCCACCCGGCCTCTTACGTGTTGATGGACTGCCACCCAGCCACTTACACTTTGATAGACCGTACCCCCGCATGTCGCTTATGCCGACTCAATTAGATGGGCTTACTTCCCGAACATTGGGCAAGTAATCAATTCATTCATCAAAACAGCAACTTTGTTGCGAATATAAAATACACCACAGAGCCGGATCCCTTAGATTTTTGAGCGAGTATTCAAGTCCCCTTAAAATGGAAGATCTTGAATTAGAAAACAAGTTTTGGGATCCGCTCTACCTTTTAAATTCATTTTGAAGACTCGAAAACATTTTTAAGAATGTTTGGAGTAATACTGATTTATTAAAATAAATCAGTCCCGATATGAAAGAAATATCTAAATATTATTATTTAAATAATATTCCCATAAGAATAATTGAGGTAGAAGTTGGAAAACTTATACTTGAATGAATAGCAAATAATCAAAGATATACTTATACGAAAGTAATATCTTATTTGAATAATCAAAAATAAGTTTGATTATCGAAATATTATTCTTTAATAAAATAAAGAATATTATTAAATAATAAACGGAGTCATAAGTCCTCGAATGAATATTATAAATAATATTCATAAAATAAAACAAAGGAGTCATACATCCTCAAATGAATATTCAAATAATATTCATAAAATAATATAACTGAGTCAAGAGCCCTCGAATGAATATTCGAAATAATCTTCAATTAATAAAATAAAAGGAGTCATAAGTCCTCAGATGAATATTCAAGTAATATTCATTAAATAATATAGAGTTATCAAATAAACTTTATTCGATTAATAGTTGTGAAAACTATAACCATATATATATAAATATATAAATATATAAAGTCTACTCGGGATCCTCGACTCCCGGTTTTAGAAAACGTTTTCACCTTTGGGTCCCTATACTAAGGGTATATGCAAATTACCGCTATCCTCGAGCATAGGTATTATCAAATGAATCAACAGATATATATGGCAAGAATACGAAACAGGCATGAATATAAATACCATATCAGCATGCTTCAATATATCGCAACATTTGCTAATTAACCAACATGCATCTATCGCAAGATAATGCATATACAAATATAGATCACAACAACAGTATAACGGGTAGAAAACTAGCCTGAGCGACTGGGGGTTCCGAATGGCTCGGGACGAGTCTCGTAACCTATAAGCAACAAGTAAGTTGGAATTAAACCAAAGTCACTTGTAAATCTATACTCTAACCAACTCAGACTCTAACGCTCGTTTTGCGCTTAACGATTTACTTAAGTCGCTCGAGTACCGTCAGCTCCACCATTTTTAATAAATTACCCATTACGAGTTTTAAAGCGATTCTTTCGCGAGTGCCTTACCATTTGCCTAATACACTTTACATAAATGATACATACTCCAATTAGTCATTTAGGGTCCTTAACCAATGTTTCAAAGTAAGGCGAGGGATAATGTTTTGTTCGCGAAATGCCGTTACTTAAAACGGCCGTTTCTTCTAAACCGTACATCGGAATCAAACGAACTACATATCAAAACGAAGCTCGTAACATGAACTATCTAATCATAGAAATGGTCAAAACCTAGCAAGGAGTTCTCGGGTCCTAATGTTATGAACAAAAGCAGTCTAAAGTAAATCGGATATTACGACGGCTATGTTTACGCGATTTCCCAAATTCTATACCATTCAATTCCATCACCAAACAACCCCAATCCATTCATACCATCAAAGTCCATCCATATCACATCCTAACAGCCCCAAAACCCAATATTATCAACTTTATACTACCCTCAAACATGAACTAAAAGATATACTTAAGTTCATTAACCAATAATCAAGATTTACAACTTCAAACTCATTACAAATCCAACCACACTCTAAGTATACAAGGATCATGCCCCTCATGAACTATAACAATCAAAAACATTCCTAATACTCAAAAGTAAAGCTAGGGTTTGAAGTTTTATACCTTCTTGAAGCTTTTAATCAATGAAAGATCCTTGGAATGCCCATGGAAGCCTTGATCTATGCTTAAGCTATCTTGTCCTTACAAATAAAATCAAGAATCAAAAATTTGTTCTTGAAAGTTACTATTCACCCTAAACTTTTAGGAATTGATTAACTAGGTAAATCTTGGATTCTTGGATCCAAACTTATAGCATAACTAAGTTATGAATTATGGAAGCTAAAGAAACAAACCTTATAATTTTTGAAGGTGTGTAGCTTGAGTTTTTGAAAAACTCCTCCTTGTTTTTCTTCAAAAAGCCGAGAGCATAAAGAAGAAGAAAGAGAGATTTTTGTGTTTTTGCTTTGATTTGATTTTTGGTTGGTTGTTTTTGTTTTGTTTTAGGTCAATTACCCATTTACCCTTGATTTTGTGTGGTTAATATTCCACCACATTTCCTTCCCTCTTATGTCATGCTTGCATCACTTTGTGATGTCATCACCCCTCCTTTGTCCTCTTTCTATTGGTTGGATGACATCATCCCCTCTAATCTCTTTGATTAACTTCCTAATTGTTTGCCTAATGACCGCTGATCTGTTATACGGTTCGCTTAACTTTCGTTCTCGTTTATCGTTTGAGGGATCATACCCGGGATCTTATTACTTGGGTTCCCTTAACCTTTCTCCATACATTATATTCCTTTTATGATCCTCTCTTATAATCCTTGAATTTAAATCCTTTTAATCATGTTATCTTATACTCAATTCTTTCCGTATCTAGTGGATTTCCGGGAAAATCAAAGTGTTCGGAATTGGATTCTGACGATCTTTACATACACTTATATACCGTATAGAGTACTAATAAAATCTCAGAATATCCATAACAGAACCCCTACATAGTGTGGCATGAAAAGTTTTCTCATTCAGCAAAAACACTATTCATAAGGATTTCAAAAATTTCCAAAAATTGGGGTTATTACAGTTGATCTGTTGGAACAAAGTGCAATTCCACTGTACCTTCATCCACATATTCCCTTATGAAGTGGTACCTTATGCTGATGTGCTTTGTCATTGAGTGTTGAACTGGATTACCTGTCATAGCAATAGCACTTTGATTATCACAGTAAATAGGGATTTTAAAATATGTTAACCCATAATCCAGTAACTAATTCTTCATCCAAAGAATCTGTGCACAATAGCTTCCTGCAGCAATGTACTCTACTTCTGCAGTTGATGTGGAAATTGACTTTTGTTTCTTGCTAAACCAAGAAACCAATCTGGCTCCAAGAAATTGGCAGCTTCCACTTGTGCTTTTCATGTCAATTTTGCAACCTGCAAAATCTGCATCTGAGTAACCTATTAGCTTAAAGTCTGATTCTCTAGGATACCACAATCCCAGATCAGTTGTTCCCTTAAGATACTTGAAAATTCTTTTCACAGCTGTTAAGTGAGGTTCTCTTGGATCTGCTTGGAATCTTGCATAAAGACAGGTAGCATACATGATATCAGGTCTACTAGCAGTTAGATAGAGTAGAGAGCCAATCATACCTTTATAATCAGTAATATCTACTGATTTACCAGTATCCTTATCCAATTTTGTTGCAATGGCTATGGGAGTGGATGCACTTGAACAATCTTGTATTCCAAATTTCTTCAGCAAATTTCTGGTGTACTTGGTTTGACAAATAAAATTCCTTCTTTATTCTGCTTGACTTGAAGGCCCAGAAAATAGCTAAGTTCCCCCATCATACGCATTTGATATCTTGACTGCATCAGTTTGGCAAACTTCTTGCAAAGTCTGTCATTTGTAGAACCAAAAATGATATCATCAACATATATCTGAACCAAAAGTAAGTCCTTTCCATGGTTGAGGTAGAACAGAGTTTTGTCAATAGTTCCTCTGTTAAATCCACTTTCCAGAAGAAACTGAGCTAAAGTCTCATACCATGCTCTTGGAGCTTGCTTAAGGCCATAAAGTGCTTTATCAAGCCTGTAGACATGATTTGGAAATTTAAAATCTACAAAGCCTGGAGGTTGTTCAACATATACTTCCTCTTCCAATTCTCCATTGAGAAAAGCACTTTTTACATCCATTTGAAAGACGGTAAACTTTTTGTGAGCAGCATAAGCCAAAAATATCCTTATGGCTTCCAATCTAGCAACTGGTGCAAATGTTTCATCATAATCAATTCCCTCCTGTTGAGAATATCCTTTTGCAACCAGCCTTGCTTTATTCCTTGTAATTATGCCATCACTATCAGTTTTGTTTCTGAACACCCACTTTGTACCAACAAAAGATCTGTTCTTTGGTCTTGGCACTAGGGTCCAGACTTTGTTTCTTTCAAATTCATTTAACTCTTCCTGCATTGCTTGCACCCAATCAGCATCTTGAAGAGCTTCTTCCACTTTCTTTGGTTCAGCCTGAGAAAGAAAAGAATTATAGAGACATTCACTTGAAGTAGCTGTTCTAGTTCTGACACCTGCATCAGGATTTCCAATAATTAAGTCAGGTGTATGTGATTTAGTCCACTTCCTTGAAGATGGAAGGTTTTCTCTAGAACTGGATGCTCCCCCATGATCCATGCTATCTTCATCAACATTTTTTGATGCTCCCCCTGAAACTATGCTCTCTGAGTTGGATCCTTCAGAAATTGAGTTTTCAGAACTATCAGAACTTGGCTTATCAGAACTTGATGAATCAGAACTTGAAGAGTAAGTTGTATGTTATGATGCTTCTTGAGATGTGGTTGTATCTTCAGTATGCTCCCCCTGTACTGGTGCATCTTCCTTTGGCATAGTCACCATAGTTTCAATAACATCAGAGTTTAATCCATCAGAGTTTGCAGTATCAGGATTTAGACTGTCAGGATTTTCAGTATCAGAATTTAAGTCTTCATTTTCAAATCTCAGCTGATCATGATCATTGAAATCTTCAAGTCCAGTAATCTTCTTATCATCAAAGGAGACATTGATAGATTCCATGACAACCCTTGTTCGTAAATTGTAGACTCTGAAGGCTTTTGTGGAAAGTGGATATCCAACTAAAATTCCTTCATCAACTTTTAAATCAAATTTGGATAGCTGTTCAGGATGAGTCATAAGAACAAAACACTTGCATCCAAATACATGAAAATACTTCAGATTTGGCTTCTTTTTCTTTACCATCTCATATGGTGTCTTTCCATGCTTGTTAATGAGTGTTGCATTCTGAGTAAAACAAGCAGTTTGCACAGCTTCAACCCAAAAATAGGTTGGTAGCTTTGCTTCATCAAGCATAGTTCGTGCAGCTTCAATAAGAGTTCTATTCTTTCTTTCAACAACTCCATTTTGCTGTGGAGTTCCAGGAGCAGAAAATTCCTGCTTGATTCCATGGTCTTTACAGAACTCTTCCATGATCAAATTCTTGAACTCAGTGTCATTATCACTTCTTATGATCTTCACAGAATCTTTGACCAATTTATCCAGTTGCTTGACATGATCAATCAAGATAGACGAGGATTCACTTTTTGTGTACAAGAAATACACCCATGTGTATCTGGTGAACTCATCCACTATGACCATAACATATTTCTTCTTTGCAATAGACATGACATTCACTGGACCAAATAGATCAACATGTAGTAGATGATAAGGCTCAAGAATTGATGATTCAGTCTTGCTCTTGAATGAAGATTTTCTTTGTTTAGCCTTCTGACATGAATCACAAAGGCCATCAGGAGCAAATACTGATTTTGGCAGTCCTCTCACAAGATCTTTCTTGACTAGTTCATTTATATTGTTGAAATTTAAATGAGAGAGTTTCTTATGCCAATTCCAGCTTTCTTCAATTGATGCTCTACTCATCAGACAGATTGCAGAACCATCAGTACTTGTTGAAAGCTTGGCTTCATAAATGTTACCATGCTTGTATCCTTTCAGAACAACTTTGCCTGTAGATTTTCTAACAACTTCACAGTGTTCTTCAAAGAAATCCACATGATAACCTCTGTCACAGATTTGACTAACACTCAGCAGATTGTGTTTAAGTCCTGAGACCAGAGCTACTTCTTTAATGATGACATTCCCAAGATTGATATTGTCATATCCCAGTGTTTTTCCAATATTGTCATCTCCATAAGAAACACTTGGGCCAGCTTTCTCCACAAAGTCTGATAGCAGGGATTTATTTCCAGTCATATGTCCTGAGCATCCACTGTCCAGAACTAGGATGTTTTTCCTATTGCCCTGCAATCACAAAGACCACTAATGATTAGTTTTAAGGACCCAGACTTGCTTGGATCCTTTGGCGTTATTAAGTTTGTTAACATTTGCAGCGGATTTATCATCAGAGTTTATGTTAACATTTTTCTTATCAGCATTTACACTATCAGACTTTGTATCAGAATTTATACTAGAAGGAACAATGCTATCTTTCTTTAAAGAAGGTTTTATTTGATAATAATCATAGTACAAACTATGATATTCCTTACAAGTATAAATGGAATGCCATAAACTACCACAATGAAAACAAGGATTTTGTGGCCTATATCTAACAGACTGACTCTTAACTCCTGACTTTGAAGGTAAGGAGTTTATGTTCTTATTCTTCCTGCAAAAAGAAGCCAGATGGTTAGAACTTCCACAGTTATGACATGTTTTTCTAGGAGCATTAGTAACAGGCTTATAATCATTGCTTTTATTCACACCTTCCTTTCCATTCCTATTTTTCCTAGGTGACTTTACCTTGTTTACATTCTTAACATCTTTCAGCTTATGCTTAAGCTGCTTCTTTGTCATTAAGCCTACGTTAACATCAGTTGTCTTTTCCTGTTTTAGTTTGTCAGAAATTAATTCCTCTTTAACTTCTGATTTCAAAGTATCAGACTTTACAGCTACAAACTTAACAGGTTTTAACTTTGGCTTTTGTTTAACAACTATAGGCTTAATTTCTACAGTTCCTTTATCATTCTTATCATCTCCATAACCTAAGCCCTCTTTCTAGTTTCCACTACTTAAAAAATTATGAGTTGTTCTGCCAGAGTTAGTCCAAGTCCTGATAATCTCTCTTTTCTTTTATAACTCAGTCTTTAGAGATTCATTCATTTTAAGTACTACATCCCTAACATAGAAAACATCATCTTTATCTTTCTGAGTTTGATTGAACATGACTAACTCTTTTTCTAAATAATCATTCCTCTTTTTACAGGCAAGATTTTCAGAAGTTAATCTTTCACATGTTAAAGTTTGATCTCTATAACTAATGAACATGGTTTTAAGATATCTTCTCAACTCATTAATATCATCAGTATGAAAGGCATAAGTAGTTTGAGGTACCTTTAACTCAGCAGCTTCAGAACTGCTATCTTTCATTTGCCATCAAGGCATAGTTTACCTCACTTTCAGAATCTGAAGTGTCTGTCCAGTTTTTCTTCTTTGTGACAAGAGCCTTGTCTTTGTCACTCTTCACTTTCTTGCAATCAGGAGATATGTGGCCTTTCTCACCACAGTTGTAGCATTTGACATTTGTGTAATCTCCTCTGTCAGACTTCCCTCCTTTGCCTTCAGATTTTCTGAAATTCTTCTTATCAGAACTTGCACCTTTCTTGAAAAACTTCTTTCCCTTCCTGAACTTTTTATATGCAATCCTTGTGTTAGGTCACACACACACTGTTGAGGGGGTGAATACAGTGTATAGTACACTCAAATCGAACTTTAAGAACTTAAGTAACAGAAAACAAACTTTATTGAAACAATAAACTCTGTTACAGTATGGAACTGTTACCTCTCAGTGATGAATAAATATCACGAGAGTTGCTAGGGTTACAATGAATAATCTTGTCTAATAATGATAACACTTTTAGTGTAAACCCTATATCTGTGTTTATATACTACACAGTTACAAGATAATCGCTAATTGATATGGAATATAATTCTGCTTCCTAAAATATATCAATCAGATATCTTTTCTTCCAAGTATTCCATTCTTTACGGAATTCCTTCTTCATGCATATCTCTTCTTATGTTTATCTTGAACTTCTTTCCTTTAATCAGCTACTGTCCTTATCTGATTGTCCTTCAGCACTTAAGTTCTGATATCTATCTTCTGATGATTATCTCCTGATAACATAAGTACTGATATCCTTAAGTCATGACTTCCAGTATAAGTACTGATCAACAGTTAAGTACTGATTTATCCTGTTCAAATAAGATCTGAAAGCTAAACATAAAACATATTAGCCATGACATTATCAAATATATCTAACAATCTCCCCCAACTTGTAAATTAACATAATATACAAGTTTAACAGATATTTGATGATGTCAAAAACATTAAGTACAAATGCATGAGAATTAGACTAGATAACTACAACTTACAGTCCTTAAAGCTTTTACCAATTTCAACTTCTGATAACAACTTCAGTCTGTATAAATATCAGTATTTAAGCAGTTGTAGATCTTCAACTTGGCTTCATCATTTTCTGATCTCTCTGATGTCAGGAGTTGTTCTGAGATAGTTCTTCAACAAACATTTCTCAGCATATCTTAGTTCATCAATCATTCTCCTTTTGACATCTTTAAGCTCTGCAGTATCTTCACCAGTTTGAAAGATTGCAGCTCTGAGATCATTGATCTTTGCTTTTCTCAACTCCTGATCTAGTCTTATGACATAAGCTTTGTCAGACTCCAGATTGAATTCAAGTCCCTTAATACCAAGATATGTTCTGATCTGTGCAGTATTAGGCTTCATATCAACAATATCACCATTGTGATCTCTGTACTTTGGAACATATATGCTGTCAGACTTAACAGAATAAAGCCTTTTCTGTCTCTGAATCTGTTCTTTTAAGTAGTTTGCAGCAGTCTCTGTTATTCTGTCATCCACTTGAAGTAAGAAAAGTACATGCTCCAATTCTTCAAATACTTCAATGGAATGGCATTTTGTCTTATATGATAAACCCTACCATCTGTCATGAAATAAAACATGATGTATTCTTTCAAGTAGGTATGGTAAACCATCTGTACAGATTACAGTTAATTCAATCTCTCAGGAGTTGCTCCAATACCTGGTTCACTCAAGGAAGTTGGATCATTGGTAGTGTTGTGTACTCTTCTTTTATCAGCACTTCCCAATCCAGTTTTATCTCTAGCTTCCTTTCCAGTAACTAATCTTGCTTCAAAACCACTTGCAGTAGTCTTCAAAGATTGAGTCTGTTTTGCTTTAGTGAATCCTGGTAAGAGTGTCTTTGATCTATTTTCTGATATCAAGTTACCTTGAGCTCTGTCAGAGGTTACTTGCTTCTTCTGAATATCAGAACTTACAATTTCTTGACTCTGAACAACTTGAGCCATGTCAGAGGTTGTTTTAAGAACTTTTCTTGAAGTCAGAGCAAGATCATCCTTTTTATCAGTAATTTCTTCTTCCTCAGGAGGTACATAAACCTTGATAGGTTCACCAACCTTTTCTTTACCCTTGGATCTTGGATCTATCTGTGGTTGTGATCTAGCCAACGTTGCTTCAGTATGTGTCCTTTCTTTGATCACAATGCCTTTGAGTTTTGGAAGTGAATTTTTACCAGAAGCTTCAGATTTAGATGTGACTTTCTCTGATTTAAGTCTAGCTTCTTCTTCCTTTAAACTTTCCAAGTCCATTCCTGGATTTTCTTGAAGAAATAACTGTCTTGACATTTCCTCATCAAGATCTAGAAGTTCATCAGAACTTATCCTTTTACCAGCAGCAGAACTTATTCTTTTCCCAGTATCAGAATTTGTCCTGTGACTATTGTCTTGATGTAAACCTTCTACCTTGATTATGACCGCTACCCATTCCAGAGTATCCTTGATCATCATTTCCATCATCCTTTCCTTGCAGTGTCTTGTTAGTGTTGCATTTGGACTTAATTACCTTCTCCCCCTTTTTGGCATCAGCAGGTAGTAAAAGAGAGATAAGTAATTCCACTGAGGATTGGATTTCAGTAAGTTGCGATTGCTGAGAAGCTTGATTTGTCAGAATGTCATCAATCTGAGCTTGTTGTTTCTCTTGAGTTTTCTCAATATAAGCAATCCTGTCAATGGTAGGTTGAAAGAACTTTTTCTTATCAATTTTCCAAACTTGTTCTTGTTTGAGAAAGTTCTCCTGAATCTTGTGTAGCTCTACATGAGTAGTTGAATGAAGACCTTGTAGATGTTTAATACTCAATGCAGTGACTCTAAGCTGGGTTTTTAAATCATCAGAATTTAACATTTCATCAGCTTTAGTCAAGTGCTCAGCAAGATGTATTGTAGTTGGAACACATGAAACTGAGTTCCATTCCTTAGTCCACTCCTGACCTGCAGGAGTTTCACTCCAAGGTACTGGTGCAGCCCCGGTAACAAACTTCTTTACCAGATCAGACTTAGGAAGAGTCTGTTGAGAAGTATGTCCTGAAGGACCTGCTTCATCAGCATCTACAGTTGGAGCAGCATCACCAGTATCTCCAGCATTTGCAGCATCAGAACTTAAAGAATCAGTATTTCTGATAAGACAACAGTGTGAGTAGCAATGGAGGCTTCAGCATCCTCTAATGGCTGATCTGATACTAAGTTCTGATCAACAGCCATATCCTGATGCTCACCTAAAGTCTGATCATCAACATCTTGATGCAGAGAAAGTGTTGTTGATAACTCTAGAGTTTGAACAACATCAGTAAAAGGTGTTGTGGAAGGATTATTTATTGTTGGAGCTTCTAAGAGAAATACTTCAGACACAACCAAGTGTTGAACATCAATATTAGCACTTGTTCCTGGATCAACAAGAGATACAGATGGTGAGTTAGCCTTGTCAGATACAGCTTCTTGAGATGGAGTTGATGGAGAAGAAGTGACTGGAGCAAATTCCTTGTCTTGTGAGATCAGAGATTCCTGATCCCCTTCCTTAGCTGCTTCCTCTTCATCATCTGAAACTGGCCTTTGTGCCCTCTGTTTCTTGTACTTCCTTGTTGATGTGGATTCCTTGGGAGTTTCAGGAACTGTCATTCGTCTAAGCCTCTTGAGAAGCCTAGAACCCCCAATTTCAGAATCCTTCTGAGAAATCTCTTTCTCAGCTTCAGAAACAACAGGTTCTCTAGAAGAAACCTGTTCCTCAGAATCAGATTCATCTCTCAATGCAATCCTCCTTCTCTTTTGAGATGTTTGAGGAACATTCTTTGTCCTCTTTGGCTTGGAAGATGAAGGCTTCACAGTAGGTGCTGAAGATGAAGGTTGAGCAGTCTGTGAAGTGGAGAGATAGGATTTGAGATATGTTCTGAGGGTAGGTTGAGTAGAATGAGAGGTAGGTACTGAGGTTGATGAATTTTGGGTGTTTGGAGTTGGTTGGACATCAGAGTAAACAGATCTATAAGTATCAGGATCAGTATTTACCAGGATCTGTTTTGCAGACTTAGGAATCTATAATGGTCTAACCACTTTTTTCTTAGTATCAGCATTTACCAGGTCATTAAAGTATCGTTTTGCAACCTTAAAAGGTGGGGTTTGAGTGCTGACTAAATGAGGTTCATCAGTACAATAAGTGTAGATAAGTTGACAGAATCTAGCAAAATAAACATCTCGATCCTCTGTCATCCTATCCCCAATAAAACCAATTATTCCAGTTGCAAAATCAAAATGAGTTTGATGAATAATAGCATACCCTATGTGCTGACTCAGAATTGGGATAGCATCAAAATTTGAACATTTGTTCCCAAAAGCTTTGGTGATGCAATCAAAGAAGAAACTCCATTCTCTTCTGATATTAGCCCGTTTCAATTGTCCAAGTTTCGTCAGACTCTTTTCATATCCCAATTCAGCCATTAACTCCCGAAGGGCTGAGTCCTCTGGAATTGAGAAAGTACAATCTTCTGGAAGATGTAAAGCCCTGCGTACTGTACCAGGAGTGACTACAAAGGATGAATCACCCACTTGAAAGATAATACTGAGAGTTCCACGTTGACCACCATCATCAAAAAGTCCAGTCCTCCAAAACCTCAGAACTTGTTGGCTTGAAAAGAATTCAGGCTGTGTTAATGCATACCCAACCTCACTATGTGCAAGAAGATCTTGCACAAAGTGCAATTCAGATGGAGCTTTAGTGTGATCAAGAACTGCAGCATAGTTGTTGGGGACAAACTTAGCTCCATCAATGATTAAATCCTTTGGTGCCATGTGAAAAAAATGAGATTCAAGTATGCCTGTTAGGTGTTTGAGATAATGTCTGTATGAAAAACCAACGTGATAAATAAAGAGAAAGAGAGTAAAAGTAAGGAGAGAGATAAAATATGAAGAAAATAAAAGATTAAAGAAATCTTCTCTTTGTTGTACTTATACTCTGAACAAAAATGTTACCGTTGGACACCTGTCAGACATGCAGTAATAACGGACAGTTACTGGGCTCGAGAAAACAGGAATCATTACTTACCCATTTGCCTAGTTTCAAGGAAAAACCGTTCCATTTATCAAGAAAAACAATTTTAATTCAAAATTTAAACCGTTATCACTGATTGAATTATTTTTCACTGCATCATTGATATTCTGAAAATACATCACATGAAAATGACCAAGATAAATTAGATAAGTAAGTGCTGAAAATGAATCAGAACTTAATATAAAACAAAATTTATATGGTCATCAGAATATCAATCAGGATTTATCAACACAAGATAAAATAACTCAGAGACAAAATCTTGAAGTAAAAACAACTTTCATTAATATATCATGACAATACATTTATGAAATGGAAATTACATCAATACTTATACAAGAGTTTCCCTAAGCTTCTAAACCTAACATCAACAGCCTTAGTCCTAGCTAAGAAGCCTGACAAAGCTGATGATGAAGAAAAACAGGAAGAAGACGAGATTAAGTCATCTTCTTCTTCCTACTCTCGAAAAATAGAATGGCGAGTCGGATGATTCACTCTTGCTGGCGGAGACGATGAAGATGAAGTTCTCTTCGAACGACCACCAGATCACGTTTGATAACCTCTGGAAATTGAATCCAGAGATTGTGAGGAATGTTGGTGATAGGGTATGGAGTTGGAATTCCATTCAAAAAGACATGAACAGTCTCATCACCATAATTGTAGAACCAGCCAAATTCAGCCATTTGTGATGATAAGTGAAAAATGAGAGTGAGTTTGTGAAAAAAGTTTGATGGGAAGGCTGATGTGAAGTGGTTGCTTAAATAGGCAAGAGAATGCTAGGAGACGCAAAGAAATTGAATGCTGACAGGTAGAATTAATTCTACCTCGTCTCCCTAGACTTTGAAAAAAGAATACATTCATTGGAAAGAGGAATCATGGTTTAAAACGCACAAGAAACAAGAAACAGTGGACTGTTCAAGGACGAATACCATTAATCCTAATCATAGTGACTATTAATCTTCCACTTCAACATATTCTAGTTCGAACTGAGACCGTTATCAAATTTTATTCACAGATAAGCCAAGTAAAGGATTAGACTGAGAAATCAGAACTTAGACCTATACCAGAACTTAACAGTCATCAGAACATAATTTCTTAACTCGAAAAAAAATGCCCATCTTAGTAACTCCTCATACAAGTTCTGAGTTATAGACGTCAGAACTTAATCATCAGAACGTGTAACTAGAACTTGTCCTCAGAATTTGTGCAGTAATGACACAATGACTGTTTATCTAAAATAATCATAGACCACCACATAAATTTTCATCATTCAGATGAAGTGATTAGTGTGTGCATTAAGCTAAATAACAGACAAAGAGTAAAGTCTGATTCACTTCAGTACATCTTAGAAATAAGGCATAACTAAAATTTTGCTAAAGAGCTGTCATTGTCCTGAAACCTACTGATGAATGAATTCATGCTTGAGTCCAGCTCAACTGTTTTGTGCTAATTTTATGCATCTTTTGAAATTCTATTTTACAGTGGCTTCTCAGTGTAAGTGAGTCACGACTGTTTATCAGAATTTATGCTATTATCAGAGTATTTCTCCAGTAATCATAGAGTGTGAAAAGTTACCAAGAAAATATTTTGCTTTTCTAATGCATATCTACTTAATACCAGCAATACACTTGGGTCATCCCTTCCACATTTTTACTCTAGATCTCAAAGGAGTACCTGATTTTATTCTTTGATCTTTTTGCTTTTTCTTTTGATAAGTGAGGTTTATCAGCACTTAGTACATTCAGCAGTTTTACTAGTATCAGAACTTAACAGATGAGTAGCATTATTCTAATTTGTGACTTAGTAATAAGATATACAAAGTAAACTGAACTAAGCTCAATTATCAGAATTTGCTAGTGTCATAGGGTTTCCACTGAAATAATTACTTCTTACATGGAATCATTTGTTTATTGAAGACTACTAGGTCAGTATCTAGCACAGTTATCCTCATAGGATAGAATAGGTACTTGAACAGACATATCACTTATCAGAGTTTAGAAACATATATCAGACAACAGTCAGTACTTAAAGACATTTATCAATTAAGCACAGAATACACAATGAGATTAATTCTGTAAATACTGAGCATGAAGTCTGATAACACAGAACAAGACTAAGCAGATTTAGAGAAAGAACCTAAAACCATTCCAAGTTCATTTACCAATCGTGTAAAAGTAGCTTCACACAGTGGTTTTGTGACGATATCTGCTAGTTGTTGATCTGTGGGAACAAAATGCAATTCCACTGTACCTTCATCCACATGTTCCCTGATGAAGTGGTACCTGATGTTGATGTGCTTTGTCATAGAGTGTTGAACTGGATTACCTGTCATAACAATAGCACTTTGATTATCACAGTAAATAGGGATTTTGAAATATGTGAACCCATAATCCAGTAACTGATTCTTCATCCAAAGAATCTGTGCACAACAGCTTCCTGCAGCAATATACTCTACTTCTGCAGTTGATGTGGAAATTGACTTTTGTTTCTTGTTGTACCAAGAAACCAATCTGCCTCCAAGAAATTGGCAGCTTCCACTTGTGCTTTTCCTGTCGATTTTGCAACCTGCAAAATCTGCATCTGAGTAACCTATTAGTTTAAAATCTGATTCTCTAGGATACCATAATCCCAGAGCAGCTATTCCTTTAAGATACTTAAAGATTCTTTTTACAGCTGTTAAGTGAGGTTCTCTTAGATCTGCTTGAAATCTTGCACAAAGACAGGTAGCATACATGATATCAGGTCTACTAGCAGTTAGATAGAGTAGAGAGCCAATCATACCTCTGTAGTCAGTAATATCTACTGATTTACCCGTATCCTTATCCAGTTTTGTCGCAGTGGCCATTGAAGTGGATGCACTTGAACAATCTTGCATTCCAAATTTCTTCAGCAAGTTTCTGGTATACTTGGTTTGACAAATAAAAGTGCCTTCCTCATTCTGCTTGACTTGAAGGCCCAGAAAATAGCTAAGTTCCCCCATCATACTCATCTGATATCTTAACTGCATTAGTTTGGCAAACTTTTTGCAAAGTTTGTCATTTGTAGATCCAAAAATGATATCATCAACATAAATCTGGACCAGAAGTAAGTCCTTTCCATGGTTGAGGTAGAACAGTGTTTTGTCTATTGTCCCTCTGTTGAATCCACTTTCCAGAAGAAACTGAGCTAAAGTCTCATACCATGTTCTAGGAGCTTGCTTAAGTCCATAAAGTGCTTTATCAAGCCTGTAGACATAATCTGGATGTTTGGTATCTACAAAACCTGGAGGTTGTTCAACATATACCTCATCCTCCAATTCTCCATTGAGAAAAGCACTTTTCACATCCATTTGAAAGACAGTAAACTTTTTGTCAGCAGCATAAGCCAAGAATATCCTTATGGCTTCTAACCTAGCAACTGGTGCAAATGTTTCATCATAATCAATTCCATCCTATTGAGAATATCCTTTTGCAACCAGCCTTGCCTTATTCCTTATAATTATGCCATCACTGTCACTTTTGTTTCTGAATACCCACTTTGTACCAACAACAAATCTATTCTTTGGTCTTGGCACTAGGGTCCAGACTTTGTTTCTTTCAAATTCATTCAACTCTTCCTGCATTGCTTACACCCAATCAGCATCTTGAAGAGCTTCTTCCACTTTCTTTGGCTCAGTCTAAGAGAGAAAAGAATTGTAAAGACATTCATTTGAAGTACCTGTTCTAGTTCTGCACCTGCATCAGGATTTTCAATTATCAAATCAGGTGTATGTGATTTTGTCCACTTCCTTGCAGATGGAAGGTTTTCTCTAGAACTGGATGCTCCCCCATGATCCATGCTATTTTCATTTTCATTTTCTGATGCTCCTCCTGAAACTATGCTCTCTGAGTTGGATTCTTCAGTATTTAGATTTTCAGCACTATCAGAACTTGGCTTATCAGAACTTGACGAATCAGAACTTGAAGAGCCAGATGCATGTTCTGATATTTCTTGAGATGTGGTAGGATCTTGAGTATGCTCCCACTGCATAGGTGCATCTTCCTTTGACGTAGTCTCCACAGTTTCAATAATATCAGAGTTTAATCCATCAGAGTTTACAGTATCAGGACTTAGACTGTCAGGATTTTCTGTATCAGAATTTGAGTCTTCATTTTCAAATCTCAGCTGATCATGGTCAATGAAATTTTCAAGACCAGTAATCTTTTTGTCATCAAAAGAGACATTGATAGATTCCATGACCACTTTTGTTCTCAAATTATAGACTCTGAAGGCTTTTGTGGAAAGTGGATATCCAACAAAGATTCCTTCATCAGCTTTTAGATCAAACTTTGATAGCTGTTCAGGATGAGTCTTGAGAACAAAACACTTGCATCCAAATACATGAAAATATTTCAGATTTGGCTTCTTTTTCTTCACCATCTCATATGGTGTTTTTCCATGCTTGTTAATGAGTGTTGCATTTTGAGTAAAACAAGCAGTCTGCACAGCTTCAGCCCAGAAATAGGTTGGAAGCTTTGCTTCTTCAAGCATTGTACGTGCAGCTTCAATGAGAGTTCTATTCTTCCTTTCAAGAACTCCATTTTGCTGTGGAGTTCCAGGAGCAGAAAATTCCTGCTTTATTCCATGGCTTTTGCAGAACTCTTCCATTATCAAATTCTTGAACTCAGTGTCATTATCACTCCTTAAAACTTTCACAGAGTCTTTGACCATTTTATCCAGATGTTTGATATGATCAATCAAGGTTGATGCAGTTTCACTTTTTGTATGCAAGTAATACACCCATGTGTATCTGGTGAACTCATCCACTATGACCAACGCATACTTCTTCTTTGCAATAGACATGACATTTACTGGACCAAATAGATCAACATGTAGTAGTTGATAAGGCTCAAGAATTGATGATTTAGTCTTGCTCTTGAATGAAGATTTTCTTTGTTTGGCTTTCTGACATG
This sequence comes from Apium graveolens, assembly GCF_009905375.1. NCBI lineage: Eukaryota > Viridiplantae > Streptophyta > Magnoliopsida > Apiales > Apiaceae > Apium > Apium graveolens. Next base: position 178,613,325 of record NC_133652.1, on the reverse strand, counting down.
AATCACAAAGACCATCAGGAGCAAATACTGTGTTTGGCAATCCTCTCACAAGATCTTTCTTGACCAGTTCATTTATATTGTTGAAATTTAAATGAGAGAGTTTCTTATGCCAATTCCAGCTTTCTTCAATTGATGCTCTACTCATCAGACAGATTGCAGAACCATCAGTACTTGTTGAAAGCTTAGCTTCATAAATGTTACCACGCCTGTATCCTTTCAGAACAACTTTGCCTTCAGATTTACTCACAATTTCACAGTGTTCTTCAAAGAAATCAACATGATAACCTCTGTCACAGATTTGACTTATACTCAGTAGGTTGTGTTTAAGTCCTGAGACTAGAGCTACTTGTTTAATTATGACACTTCCAAGATTGATATTGCCATATCCCAATGTTTTTCCAATGTTGACATCTCCATAAGAAACACTTGGACCAGCTTTCTCCACAAAGTCTGATAGCAGGGCCTTATTTCCAGTCATATGTCCTGAACATCGACTGTCCAGAACTAGAATATTTTTCCTGTTGCCCTGCAATCACAAAGACCACTAATTATTAATTTTAAGGACCCAGACTTGCTTGGATCCTTTGGCCTTATTAAGTTTGTTAACATTTGCAGCGGATTTAGCATCAGAGTTTATGTTAACATTTTTCTTATCAGAACTTACACTATCAGACTTTGAATCAGAATTTACACTAGAAGGAACAATGGAAACTTTCTTCAAAGAAGGTTTTATTTGATAATAATCATAGTACAAACTATGATATTCCTTACAAGTATAAATAGAATGCCATAAACTACCACAATGAAAACAAGGATTTTGTGGTTTGTATCTAACAGACTGACTCTTAACTCCTGATTTTGAAGGTAAGGAGTTAATATTCTTATTCTTCCTTCAAAAAGAAGCCAGATGGTTAGAACTTCCACAGTTATGACATGTTTTCCTAGGAGCATCAGGAACAGGTTTATAATCATTGCTTTTATTCACACCTTCCTTTCCATTCCTATTTTTCCTAGGTGATTTTACCTTGTTTGCATTCTTAACATCTTTCAGCTTATGCTTAAGCTACTTCTTTGTCATTAATCCTATGTTCACTTCAGCTGTCTTTTCCTGTTTTAGTTTGTCAGAAGTTGATTCCTTTGTAACTTCTGATTTTTCATTTTCAGACTTTACAGTTACAAACTTAACAGGTTTTAACTTTGGCTTTTGCTTATCAACAGACTTAATTTCTTCAGTTCCTTTATCTTTCTTATCTTCTCCATAACCTAAGCCTTCTTTCCAGTTTCCACTACTTAGCAAATTTTGAGTTGTTTTGCCAGAGTTAGTCCAAGTCCTGATAATCTCTCTTTCCTTTTCTAACTCAGATTTTAGAGATTCATTTAATTTTAGCACTTCATTCCTAACATAAAAAGCAACATCTCTATCCTTCTGAGTTTGATGGAACATGACTAACTCTTTTTCTAAGAAATCATTTCTTTTCTTAAATGCAAGATTTTCAGAAGTTAATCTTTCACATGTTAAAGTTTGATCTCTATAACTAACAAACATGGTTTTAAGATATCTTCTCAACTCATTAATATCATCAGTATGAAAAGCATAAGTAGTCTGAGGTACCTTTGTTTCGGCAGCTTCAGAACTGCTCTCAGCACTTTCTTTATCAGCATTTGCCATCAATGCATAGTTTTCCTCACTTTCAGAGTCTGAGGTCTCTGTCCAGCTTTTCTGCTTTGTGACAAGAGCCTTGCCTTTGTCACCCTTTACCTTCTTGCAGTCAGGAGATATGTGGCCTTTCTCACCACAGTTATAGCATTTAACATTGGTGTAATCTCCTCTGTCAGACTTTCCTCCTCTGCCTTCAGATCTTCTAAAATTCTTCTTATCAGAACTTATGCCTTTCCTGGAAAACTTCTTTCCCTTCCTGAACTTCCTGTATGCGATCTTTGTGATTCCTTTCACCATAAAAGCACACAGCTTCATCATCTCCTCATCAGCATCAGTCTCAGGCAAGCTTTCAGAATCTGAGTCATCATCACTCTCAGAACTTGATGACTCAGTATCAGACTTTATGAAAAGAGCTTTACCCTTGTCTTTCTTTGAGGAAGCTGCTTTGGGGAATTCTTCTTCAGCCTTAAGAGCAACTGTCCTTGACTTTCCTCCTTTCCTCTTGCTTCTTTGTTCCATCTCCAGCTCATGAGTCTTGAGCATTCCATAGATTTCGTCAAGAGTTGTTTCATCAAGATTGTAGTTGTCTCTTATTGTCGTTGCCTTCAAATCCCAGCATTCCGGAAGAGCTAACAGGAACTTAAGGTTTGAATCTTCAAGATAATACTCTTTATCAACCAATGACAAATCATTCAAAAGTTTGACAAATCTATCATATAAATCATTCAATGACTCATTAGTCTTTGAGTCAAAATGTTCATACTCTTGAGTGAGTATTGTCTTCCTGTTCTTCTTAATTGTGCCAGTTCCCTGACACCTTGTTTCCAGAGCATCCCATATCTCCTTAGCAGTCTTGCAGTTGATTACCCTGTTTGACATTATATTATCAATGGCGCTATGCAGTAAGTGTCGTACCTTAGCATCCTTAACAATTGATGCTATGTCTTCAGCAGTATAATCACTCTTATCTTTTGGTACGATCTTTGCTGCTTCACCTGCAACTGCAACAACAAGCTTGGTTGGTTTGTGAGGGCCTTCCTTGATTCTATCAAGGTATTCTGGATCTGTTGCTTCCAGGAACATGGTCATCCTTACCTTCCATATGGGATATTCAGATGGTCTCAGTATGGGAACTCTGATGGTCTCATACCGACTCTGAATTTGTGTCTTTGGTGATTCCTCAGTTTTGGTAGGCTTAGTTGGATTTTCTGTGTCCGACATGATTGTGTTCGGATCTTTAACTGTATGTATGTTAACAGATAGGCTCTGATACCAATTGTTAGGTCACACACACACTGTAGAGGGGGTGAATACAGTGTATAGTACACTCAAATCGAACTTTAAGAACTTAAGTAACAGAAAACAAACTTTATTGAAACAATAAACTCTGTTACAGTATGGAACTGTTACCTCTCAGTGATGAACAAATATCACGAGAGCTGTTAGGGTTACAATGAATAATCTTGTCTAATAATGATAACACTTTTAGTGTAAACCCTATATCTGTGTTTATATACTACACAGTTACAAGATAATCGCTAATTGATATGGAATATAATTCTGCTTCCTAAAATATATCAATCAGATATCTTTTCTTCCAAGTATTCCATTCTTTACGGAATTCCTTCTTCATGCATATCTCTTCTTATGTTTATCTTGATCTTCTTTCCTTTAATCAGCTACTGTCCTTATCTGATTGTCCTTCAGCACTTAAGTTCTGATATCTATCTTCTGATGATTATCTCCTGATAACATAAGTACTGATATCCTTAAGTCCTGACTTCCAGTATAAGTACTGATCAACAGTTAAGTACTGATTTATCCTGTTCAAATAAGATCTGAAAGCTAAACATAAAACATATTAGCCATGACATTATCAAATATATCTAACACCTTGTGATTCCTTTCACCATAAGAGCACACAGCTTCATCATCTCTTCATCAGCATCCATCTCAGGCAAGCTTTCAGTTTCTGAGTCATCATCACTATCACAACTTGATGACTCAGTATCAGACTTTGTGATGAGCGCTTTTCCCTTGCCTTTCCTTGAGGTAGCTACCTTGGGACATTCTTCTTCAGCCTTAAGAGCAACTGTCCTTGACTTTCCTCCTTTCCTCTTGCTTCTTTGTTCCATCTCAAGTTCATGAGCCTTGAGCATCCCATCAATTTCATCAAGAGTTTTTTCTTCAAGATTATAGTTGTCTCTTATAATTGTTGCCTTCAAATCCCAACTTTCAGGAAGAGCTAACAGGAATTTAAGGTTTGAATCTTCAAGATCATACTCCTTATCAACTAGTGACAAATCATTCAAGAGTTTGACAAATCCATCATATAAATCAGTCAATGACTCATTAGGCTTTGAGTCAAATTGTTCATACTCTTGAGTGAGTATTGTCTTCCTGTTCTTCTTAATCGAATTAGTTCCCTGTCACCTTGTCTCCAAGGCATCCCATATCTCCTTTGCAGTCTTGCAGTTAATTACCCTATTTGACATTACATTATCAATGGCACTATGCAGCAAGTGTCGTACCTTAGCATCCTTAGCAATTGTTGCAATATCTTCAGCAGTGTAATCACTCTTCTCCTTTGGTACAGACTTTGCTGGTTCACCTGCAACTACAACAGCGAGTTTTGTTGGCTTGTGAGGTCCTTCATTGATTATGTCAAGATATTCTGGATCTGTAGCTTCCAGAAACATAGTCATCCTCACCTTCCATATGGGATATTCAGATGGTTTCAGTATGGGAACTCTAATAGCCTCATATCGACTATGGATTTGATTCTTTGGAGGTTCTTCAGTTTTGGTGGGCTTGGCTGGAGTTTTTGCTTCAGACATGATTGTTTTTGGATCTTAAACTGTTTGTGTGTGAACAGATAGGCTCTGATACCACTTGTTAGGTCACACACACTGTAGAAGGGGGTTGAATACAGTGTATCGCACAATCAAATCGAATTTAAAGAATACTAGTAACAGAAAACAATATTTATTAAACTCTGTTATAATGTAGAACTGTCCTCTCTCAGTGATGAACAAATATCACGAGAGCTGCTAGGGTTACAATGAATAATATTCTCGATAATGATAACACTTATAGTGTAAACCCTATGTATGTGTTTATATACTACACAGTTACAAGATAATCACCAATTGATATGGAATATAATTCTGCTTCCTAAAATATATCAATCAGTTATCTTTTCTTCCAAGTATTCCATTCTTCACAGAACTCCTTCTTCGTGCATATCTTTTCTTACGTTTGTCTTGATCTTCTTTCCTTTCAATCAGCCGCCTTCCTTATCTGAAAGTTTCCTTTAAGTCCTAATATTATCTCCTGATAAATATCTCCTGAACCTTAAGTACTGATAACTTAAATTCTGACTTCAGTATAAGTGTTGATTTCAGTTAAGTATTGATTTGTCCTGTTTAAGTAAGATCTGAAAACTAAACACAAATCATATTAGACATGACATTATAAAATATATCTAACATCTCGTGTTTCCGTAATTTGATTTCCCGAAAATTGGGCAGCACTTCCTTTATTTATCGGACTAACCCGTCGAAGCAACACGACATCAAACCCAATAAATTAACAACAACCATAACAACAATCCAACATCCGCAATCCCAATTACCGATACTATTTAGTTATTAACTAATATTCATATTGTATATTTTTATTCGTAGGACTCAGAATTATTCATCACCGTCCACCGTCGGCTCGCCGAGGCTCATCGCCGATGACGGTAGAATTCGCGGGTTCCTTATTATATCGGACATCCTACGCAAACTCCATCAATTAATATAATATTTTCTCGCGCGAAAATATTTATTTCATAATTTATTCAAATAATTTTTCTCCTGCAAGAAAATTAAAATAACAATTAATAAAATATCGATTTAGTCAAGAAAACACGTGCACAAATAAACAGGCCACACGCGTGCAAGCACGCGGCAGCATTAGGCGGCAATGGCATACGTCGCCAGAAAACAAAAGGATCGGCAACTAGAAATCTGAGAAATACATGGCCATCAATACATACATACACATATATGTATAATCAATACTATTCGATCGAAAGAGAACAGGACAGGAGAGTTCGCCAGAAATAAGCCGGCGGCTTACCGGAAAACAGGGAGGCGGCGACTGAGAACCAGACAAGAACGACATCCGGAAGAAAGGAAGAAAAGAAGCGGGGGGAGTAGTACAGGGGAGGAGACGAGACATAAGGAGATTTCGATCGAGAGATCGATGGGAAAGGGTTACAGGGGAGGGGTGGTGGTGTTTTTGTGTTTGTTTTCTTTTCTTTTTTTTTAATTTCCCCCAATCAGCAACTAACACGAAGCTATGGGATTGCTAGAAATTCAACATGTGTCTGGTTTTCCACTTGCAAGCCCAATTTTTGTCCCGCTATTCACAATTAACGAACCGAGTTTCACTTAAACAAATTCAGAAAATCACGAAAATAATTTTAAAATGTTATAAATATTCCGAAGTTAATAAAAATATAAATTTCATAATTTTAAAATAATTTCTGAAACAAAACTTATACCCGCTTTTATCAATTAACGGAATCAACGCGCGGGTGAAATTAATTCCAAAAATTTCCAAAATAATTTTAAAATTCTCGGAATAATCCAAACTTAATAAAATATGAGTGTCGTAATTTTTGAAATATTCTGGAATTAAATATAGATTTTATAAATAAATATAATCAGAAAATTATTTAAAGATACATAATCAATAAATATTAATTTCTTAATTTTATAAAATCCCAAAAATAATTATTGAAATTATAAAATCATAAAAATAATTTTAGAGACAATCCAAATATGTATGCAAATAAATTTGCAATAAATCCACTTTTAAAAGTGAAAACAAATCAGTATAGCTCAATAAGTACATACGCACGTAACCCTGCACACCAATAAATCATACATAAATAATATTAAGCAACACACAACTAACAATGCGATATACATATTTTATTTATTTATTTATTCAACAATTACATCTTTAAATAATAAAAATAATATACGAGTCATTATAATTTTTATTTTATTTTATTCGCTCTTTGGCGATATCTTTGGATTCGCTATTCGCGAAGTCTTTGAATCTGCTCTTCGCAAGATCTTTGAATTCGCTCTTGGCGAGGATCCTTTAGGCGTAGAATTTTGTGATCGAATTTATGCGAGGTGGCGAGGTGTACTTATTTGCTCTTGGTGAGTTGTTTTAGATTCGCTCTATGCGAGGTGGCGAGGTGTCTTTGTTCATTCTTGGCGAGGTCTTTTGGATTCGCTCTATGCGAGGTGGCAATGTGTATTTATTCGCTCTAGGCGAGGTGTTTTGGATTCGCTCTATCCTAGGTGGAGAGGTGTCTTTGTTCATTCTTGGCGAGGTATTTTGGATTCTCTTTATGCAAGGTGGAGAAGTTTTTTTATTCACTCCAAGCGAGGTGTTTCGGATTCGCTCTATGCGAGGTGGCGATGTGTGTTTGTTCACTTTTGGTTTGGTGTTTCAGATTCCCTTTACGCGAGGTACCAACAAGAACTTACAGTCTTAAACTTTGAGAAACCATTGAACATGAACAACTCATGGAGTTGAACATGAACATAGAAATTTTTGAGTAAGATTTTAGTTGTATGTATAACTCAACAATGCTAGTTTGGATTACTCAACATAGATTGAAAACTTGAAAATAATCTAAGTTCCACTTGACTTAGTACATTTAGAAGATTTGTTATATACATATATGATTTAGTACATTTAGAAGAATTGTTATATACATATATGATTATGAGAATTGCAGTAAAGAAGTTATCAAAAGAAGTCCGGGAAAAGTTCATTAATATGTTCATGCATCCGAGTAATAAAGTTGAAGATATTCGAAGCAGTTCTTGGAGTTAGTGTGAAGATCTCAAGGGTTCAAGTGAAGTTGATTGAAGATTATAGAAGACTTAACAATACAAATATTATAATACGAAGGCCTGAGAGCATAAATAGTCACCTGTAAACTAGACCATTATACTAGGCGTCCGTGATACGTGAAAGGAAACTGAGTATCATCTCAAGGAAGATTTTTAAGTGAGAATTCATATTGAAGTACAATATCATATTAATAGTATGAAGACTCAAATATATGAAGATTGGAAGAGGAACAAATTAGAAGACTATGCAGATCAAGTTTAAAGGTTCAAGGATAAGAAGGTCTCAGTGGATCACAGTTAAAAGAACATTTCTAATGTTTCTTGTTGGCTCCAAAATTTAAAATGATAATTAAACTCTTTCTTATAGATGTTTATACCTCGATCGCGATCAAAAACTCAAGAAATATAAGTTTAAATGCCCTGTCGCCATGATTCTTGTTTCTAGTCTCCCTATGGCTGCACCTGTGGCTCCGGTATCATTTGTACTAGATTTTATTAGCTCCAAGACTTAAAAATGCAAATTAAACTCTTGTTTGAAGATGTTTACACCTTGGTCGCAATCAATATCTCAAGGAATGCAAGTTTAAATGCCAAATCGCTATGGTTCGTGGTTCGTGTCGCGTTCTGGCTATATTGTTTGGTTCTAGTCGACAAATATCCTAAAAGGATGGGATTTTTCCAAGGTAAATCTCAATGTGTCGACACATAAGAGTGCTTGGTCGAAACATAGGCATTGTGGAAGCATTTGGTCGACATTTTCCTTCAAATAGGTCGAAACTCTGCTTCTTTCTCTCTCCCGTCGACACTTAGATAGAAAGTGTCGACTCCACCTTGTTTCAAGTCCCTAGGTCGACACGTGACAAGTCCTACGGTCCATAGGCTTACACTTTCACCTGATTAGTTGATTTCTAGTACATTTTATGCATTCATGTCGACATATTAAGAGATTCTAAGCTTTTTGTCGATACTTTCATGTGAATATATCGAAACATGAGCTTGGATTCACTTGGTCGACACATTCTTTCCATTAGATTTCTTTTACAATTCAAAATGAATGGAAAAGAGTGTGCCACCTCATCCTTTCCCTTCTTCGAAGACATCAATCAAATCTACAACGTGCACTTCTCTCAAACAAGCATTCTCTACAGGAAAGCAACTCTGTAGAATTTATTATTTTTGTTGATTTAAAAAGGAGAAGTGTTGCCCAATTTTTTACACACCATAAATACTTACAAAGATTCACTCATTAGTTATATAGCTTTGATTTGATAGCTTATTTGATATGTTTTATAGTTTTTTAGAGTGGTAAGAAGAATCCAAGATTCAATAATTCATTGTATTGATTCTTCTTGTATTTGTTGCTTTGAATCTTTTGTATTCAAAGTTGTAAGAAAATCCTCTTGGTTTATTTTCTATAAAAATAATTTAACCCTCAAAGCATGTATGTTTAATTATTTATTTTTAATTTGTTGCTTAAACTTTGATAAAAACGATTAATATACATTTACCCCCTCTGTATGTAAACTTTGGACCTAACATAAGACATAAACTTAAACTATATTTAATTACATAGACGATATTTAAATAAATATTTAAGATGATTTAATTAAACAAAACTTAAACAACCAAAATAACCAAACGGATACTAAGAACCCTTCCACCAGCATCCTTCCTGCAACTCTCATGGATCACGCTGCCCCATGCCCCGTCGATCTGCTTCATACAACACCATCTGGACTTCATTGCGTCCTTCTTCCACAACTTCACCACCTCCCTGATTAGAGTCATCATCTCATATCTCCACAACATCATCTTCCTCGTTTGCCTCCATGAATTCATCATATTTATCTTCTATTAAAGCTCCAAAGTCCCGTTGCATTAACCCAATCCCATATCGAGCATCCGGATTTTCTTTACTTTCCCAAACATCCTCCTATACGGAACCGGCCTTGTTCTGTTAGCAACTCCGTCCTGAGCAAGATACCTAGCCAACCTGTTCTCACTAGTACTGACCACATTGACCCTCACAATTAGATTATGCATGTATTGTTTGGATCCAAAGATCATCTCCAATATTCTCATTCTTTCATTGACTTATGATTATCAGTTTCAAGAATGAACAGATTCTCATCCTCAAGAAAAATACCTTTAAGGCAAACAACAAGAGACCACAACTCATTACCCCTTTTTGTACGATTACGATTCGTACCTGAATATATTTTGATGATCTCTAAGAACAACACTTATACCTGAGTAATTTTTAGGAGCCTGCTTTTTAGGGTGAAAGCATGAACGTTGATCTTATCATGGTTAGTTGGAGGCTAGGATCAAATGCAACAGATTATCTCTTATTGCATAGCTCTATAATGTTTTAGCACAGATTCATAGAATATGTTAATTTTTCTTTTAGTCCGCTAGTCTTGCATGCCGACTAATGCAACAGATTATCTTCAATTTATTTTAATTTTATTTAAGCACATACCTATAATATTCTCTAATTCTTTTACCCATTAACTCAACCCGCGAATACAATATTAATTTTAATAAATTAGTATACATGTTAACTTTTGTTTCAGTCTAATTAAAAGTTATTCACGAATATCTAATTTATTAAACATGTTTGAAAATATGAAGAATTGTGTTTTAAAAAAATATTTTTATTTTTGTAAATTTTGAGAAGCATACCAGGCTTATCAATTTAATCGATTAACAAACTTCTTTTTGTCAGGAATGTTTGAACATACTTTTAAATAAACTACTGGTGGAAGGGTTCTTAGTATCCGTTTGGTTATTTTGGGTGATATTAGCAATCAGATTAGAGCATAATAACAACTTGAGTAAATGATATTGGTTCTCTCCGGGTTTGTGAGAGGCTTGTTTTCTCTCCGAGTCTGAGTCTAGATTCGTGTGAGTCTTCGATGGCGAGATATAAAAACATTAGTGAACATATGGAGAATCTTAACGTGGAGGATGAAGAAAATGAGGATTTGATCTTTGAAGGGGATATTGTGGAGGAAGTGAACAAGTATGATCTCTGTTTGGTGGGTCGATTTCTAACAGAGAGGAATATCAATACCAGAGCGATGAAATCCAAAATGGCAGATATTTGGAAACCTACGATGGGAATCAATATCAAGGAGTTGGAGACCGGCGTGTTTCTGTTCCAGTTCTACCACAAGGAGGACAAAGCTTGTGTGTTGAATGGAGGACCATGGAGCTTTGACAATGCTATGTTGTTATTTGAGCAGATACCATTAGGAGAAGAACCTTTGAAAGTTCCTTTATGGTGGCTAAATATCTGGATTCAGATTCATGAGTTACCAAGCGGTTTCATGTCAGAAGCTGTTGGCCAACAACTTGGTAACTTTTTTGGTGAGTTTGTTCAATATGATGTGAAAAATGATAGTAGTATATGGAGGGAGTGTATGCTTTTAAAGATAAGGCTGGATGTCAGGAAACCTTTGAAAAGAAAGAAGAGGATAAAGCGAAGGAATGGAACGGAGTTTATTGTGACCTTTAAGTATGAGCGTCTTGGGGATTTATATTTTACATGTGGTCTACTCACTCATACTGAGAGGTTCTGTAGACGATCAATTGATAGTAGAACTGAGGGAGGTGTAAAAGAATGGGGAGCATGGCTTCGAGCTCTACCGCGCCGAGATGCTGGCCAGGGCGGCAGTAAGTGGTTGAGGGCGGAGGATGATGCGGATTGAACGGCGCGAATTGGGCGAGAAAATAACATCCCGAATCCTTCGGGCGTGATTCCAGGGAATGGAGATATGGTTAGTTATGAAAGGAGAGATATCAGGAGGGATGAGGGGGAAAATTCAAATAGAGTTCAATTTCAAGGCGGGGAAAATAGTGGGCTGGGGGCAAATAATTTGGCTGTTGGGCTGGGCTTAGAAGAGTATTCGGGACTGGAGCTAGAAGAGAGGAAAAGAAAATGACTCAGCCCAGGGGTAAAGGATACGTTAATTGGTAATGTGAGTAATACAGGGACTGAGTTATGGGAGGCAAATGGTGACCAACGCATGGAAGCTGCATTTTCTGATTCTTATTATACAGTTTCAAACAAATCTGATTTGGCTACGCTTGCGGTGCACGCTAGCCGGCCATTATGAATTACTTAGGCTGGAACTGCAGAGGTATGGGAAACCTCCGTGCAGTTTGTATCTTTGGAGATTTAATAAAATCTCACAACCCTGATTTTATTTTCTTAGCTGAAACGTTGGTGGAAGGTAAAAATATTAAGGAGTTAGCAGAGAAATTTGGTTTTGTAGAATATTTTGTTGTAGATAGAGTAGGCAGGGGAGGTGGTTTGGCGGTAATGTGGAAGCGTAATTTAGTCTGTCAGGTGGTTGATTCATCTAATAACTTCATTGATGTTCATGTTCTAGAGGGACATAATGTAGCTTGGAGACTTACTTGTTTCTATGGCTATCCAGAAAGAACTCGACGTCAAGAATCATGGAATCTTCTAAGAGGTCTTGTCAAGAATGATGGCATCCCTTGGTGTGTGTTCGGTGACTTTAATGATATGTTATATGTATCGGACAAGAAGGGCCCTCATCCTCATCCTCGTTCACTTCTGGACGGGTTTAAACTAGCTATAGAGGACTGTGGTCTCACAGAGCTGGATCTAACTGGGGGGGACTTTACTTGGGAGAAGAGGAAGGGTACAGAGAACTGGGTTCGGGAACGTATTGATAGAGCTTTTGCGAATGATTTGTGATGGAGATAGTTTCCTCTATGTAAGTTGTCGGTATCCCATGTTATTAAATCTGACCATGATCCAATTATATTAGAACCTACACATGTTGAATTTTCCAGGAAACAATTTAGGTTCCGTTTCGAAAATACTTGGTTAAATGAACCGAGTTTTAAAGAGGAGGTTACCAGATTTTGGGGCAATATTCCGAAGATTCATCTTCTCCCCAAACTTCTTTCTGTATCGTCGTTCATGGCTAGGTGGGGTAGGACGTTTTTTCACAAGTTTCGTGATAAAGTTAAAAAGCAGAAGGAGGTAATAGGTGAGCTAGTGAACAGGGAAGACGAGGAAGGAGTGAAAAGGTATTTTGAGGAAACGAAGAAGCTAGATGAATTACTAGTTCATGAGGAGTTGTACTGGAAACAAAGAGCTAAGTCATTCTGGTTAACTGAAGGGGATACGAATTCAAAGTATTTCCATGCAACTGCATCAAAAAGAAAGAAGGCTAATCACATCTCGCATCTTGTATCAAATGAGGGAGTGGTGGTGGAAAATCACGATGACATGTGTAAAATGGCTGTTGACTACTTTCAAGAAATCTTTGCAGGGGGTGAGTATGACACTGTTATGCACATGAAGAATGTAGGAGGTAGATTTATCACTGATGATCAGAATGCCAAACTTACAGCTGAGATTACTTTTTCAGAATTTAGAATAGCAGTTAAACAAATGCACCCGGATAAAACAGCTGGTCCAGACGGGTTTAGCCCTGCATTTTTCCAAGACTTCTGGGATCTGATTGGTTTGGAAATTTATAATTGCTGTCGCAACTGGCTATCAGAATTCTCTTTTCCTGCTAATTTGAATGACACGACTCTTGTGTTGTTACCTAAGAAAGAAAACGCTGAGAGCATGACTGAGCTCCGTCCTATAGCTCTTTGCAATGTTTTATATAAAATTCTTGCTAAAGTTCTTGCTAATAGACTTCGAAGCATTCTCCCAAATATCATATCTGAAAACTCGTCGGTGTTTGTCCCTGGTAGGAATGGCTCAGATAACGTTTTAGTGGCATTTGAGACGCTTCATCATATGAAGAAGAAGAACCGAGGTCACGATGGGGAGGTGGCCTTAAAATTGGATATATCGAAGGCTTATGACCGTGTTGAATGGGCATACTTGAAATGTAGAATGAAGACTATGGGTTTCTCTGACACTTGGATCAAATGGGTTATGCTTTGCGTCACGACTGTGAGTTACATGGTTGCATTTAATGGGAGTAGTGTTGGTCCTATACAGCCAAGGCGTGGTTTGAGGCAAGGTGACCTCATGTCACCGTACTTGTTCTTATTTTGTGTTGAAGGTCTCTCACATACTATTATTAAAGCTTCAAACGAAGGCGTTGTTACAGGGTGCCAAGTCAGTCCTAATGCTCCTCGAGTTTCTCATTTACTCTTTGCTGATGATAGCTTCTTATTCTTTAAGACTACTATTGATGAGGCTAGGAGTGTCAAATCTCTGTTGAATGATTATGGCTGTCAATCAGGTCAACGTATCAATTATCAGAAATCGGGAATTTTCTTTAGTGCCAATGTGCGAAGAGACAAACAACAAGCTATTAAAGAGATTCTGGGGGTATGTAATGGTCTGGGTGATAGTAAATACTTAAGTGTTCCATCGCTTATTGGTCGATCTCGGAAAGCAGTGTTAAGCTATGTCAAGGAAAGAATTTGGCGGAAAGTGTAGGATTGGAATCACAAGTTGTTGTCGAAGGCGGGTAAGACAATCATGGTTAAAAATGTGGCGCAGTCAATTCCAACTCACACTATGTCGTGTTTCATGCTACCGAAATCTCTGTGTACTGAAATAGAAAGGATTTTGAATGGGTACTGGTGGAGTTCAGGTGGCAACAATAGTAAAGGTCTGCGTTGGTTGGCTTGGGATAAGTTGGCAACAGATAAATCTACTGGTGGGCTAGGCTTCCGTAATCTTCATGGCTTCAACATAGCCCTTCTCGGTAAGCACATTTGGAAGTTCTGTCATAACCCTACATCTCTTATCGCTCGTGTTTTCAAAGCTAGATATTTCCCAGATAATCATGTTCTGCAAGCGTAAAAAGGGAGTGACCCCAGTTTCATTTGGACAGGGATTTGGGAAACCAAAGAAAGTTTGTATAAAGGATTTCGGTGGGTTCTTGGAGATGGGAATGAAATCAGAATTTTTAAAGATCCCTGGTTAAGGGGTAAGAGTGATTTTTGTGTGGAGGATTCGCATATGAATAGTATCAGAAATGAAAGAATTTGTCAGTTCTTCCGTCCTAATAGCAAAGACTGGGACGTGCATAAGGTTCAACAAAACTTTCATGACGGTGATATTCAGCTTATCTTGCAGACAAGAATTCCGCAAAGCAATATCAGGGATAAAATAGCCTGGATGGGATCGTGTAATGGGGAGTATACAGTAAAGTCAGGTTATCGATATTGGGCTTCTCAGTCCACTTCTACTGCATCTCTGAATGTGTCAAAGGACTGGAATAAGATCTGGCAAGTTCAACTTCCGCATAAGGTTAGAACTTTTTTATGGAGATTCTGCAAGAACACTATACCTGTTAGGTATCTGCTTCGAAGTAAGGGGGTGGTAATGCCGATTAGTTGTCCTATGTGTGATGTTGATACCGAACATATGCGGCACCTGTTTTATGAATGCAAGTTTGCCGAGGAGTGCTGGCAGCAATCAGGGTTAGATATTGATTTCAGCGATGTAGAAATGGCCCCGAACTGGCTGTTGGACAAATTCAGTAATGGTGACTTAGAGTTGGTAGAGAAGATTGCAACAGTGCTATGGGGCATATGGTTCTCCAGGAATAAAAGAGTTTGGGAGGAAAAAAATATTTCTCCTGGAGTGGCAATGAACATCAGTACCAACATGATGGTCGATTGGCGTGAAGCAAACAAACAGAAGATGTTGTCACGTCCGGAAACAGCTCAAGCTCCTCCAAGCTCATGTACTCAGTGGTCTTTGCCAGAGGTAGGTGGTATAAAGTAAATGTGGACGCTTCAGTTTATACTAATGACACTACATTTGCTTTGGGGATGATTTTGCGGAATGACCATGGTCAATTCATGCTGGGGAAAAATATGAGGATTAACGGCAAGGTTTCGGTGTTGGAAGCAGAAGCTACAGGGGTTCTGGAAGCGCTTAAATGGATTGAACATCAAGGGGTGCAGAATGTGGTACTAGAGTGTGACTCTGAGCTTGTAGTTCATTCGCTGCAAGGGAAGACAACGTACCTAGTAGAAGTTGGGTATGTAATTGAGGAGTGCAGGGAGAAGTTTAGGCAGAGAACGGATATCCTTGTCTGTCATGTTAAAAAGCAAGCAAATAGGGCGGCACATTTGTTGGTAAGAGTCCCATGTTTGCTAGGTAGCTACAATCATTTCATGTCTCCTCCAAATATTTTGTTGGAGATGATACCATCTGAATTTTCTAGCTAATGAAATTTCACCTTTCAAAAAAATAAAAATAAACTACTAAAAATTTTCATAATAATATGTACAAAGATTCAAGAACATATGAATATATATCTGTGAAAAAAGTATCATACTCAGAACTACTGATTAGAATAGATACAAGTATTTTGAGCCTTAATTTTCATTCATACCAGTCTCATCTTTAATATGAAATAATATATTTCTCTTTTTATATTCATATCATTGTCTATTTTAATTATATTGTAAGTGTTTTAAAACTCAGATTACTCGGCCGAGTAATCAAGGGAGTATAGAATTTTATTAATTTCTATTATTAATTAATATTAATAAATGAATGATTTCTAAATTTAATGATGAAAAAGGGAAAAATGATGGATGTACTTATTGAATCTGTCGACTTTATTGACAATACTAAGAACCTATTCTTACAATGAGCAACGGTGGAGGAAGTTGGGTAAATATGCCCCACTCGGATTCGGGACTATCTCCGATCAATTTTTGCTATACTCGGTCGTAACTCAATTTCTTATTTGACTCGGGACAAACTCGTATTACTAAAAAAACTCGAATTTAGAATGAAAATTTGAAAAAAATGAATATTTGTTTTCAAAAAAAAAAAATATCCCCGAAAGTGAGTACTAGTTTCTAACAAAAAAAAGATAAATTTTAAGAACTTTTAGTGTTTAAATGATGGTAAAAGACTAATTAAAATTAAAAAAATGATAATCATGCTGCATGTAATATATAAAGTAGTACAAGTTAAATACATACTAAAATTAAAAGTTAGTAATTGAAAATTTTCGAGATACTCGAAAACATAACTATTTATGTTGTATATCATTTATAAAATATTCCAACTTTTGTTTCTTAATTTAAAATACTCCAAGTTAACTAAATATTAAAATTAAAACTGATATTTTATTTTACCAAAGTTTTTAACCAAGTACTGTTTTTGGATATTTGAAGTACTTCTTACTCCAAATCTTGTTGAGTCGAATCGCGAGTATCGACTTTTAGAATACTCTTATATTTAGGAGATTTCTTTGCTCTTATGTGGCATCGCAAACATATACGGATATATAAGGTAACACAGTACTAGAGCTAAATAATGAATAATTAAATAAAATTATTTAAGTAAAATTAAAATATAAGGAGCTTATACCTAAAAATAGGTATCTACCACTAACACTCACTACAAGTACGGCCGAGTGTTTGTTATTTTAAGTGTGAGGGATGTCCCCGTATTTTTCCATTAAGGTGAAAAAAAACTAACTGCATTTTTTTTTCAGGACGTGTAAATTTTCGTTTTCCAGTAGTCCAAATAACTATTATATCCTTATATTTCCGGAAAATAAATATTCTAAAATTATGGTCATATACCGTTAAAATAATTTTAAAATTTGATCTGATATTTTTAAATATACACGATTAAGATATTATAATATCTTATTAGGATAGAACCTAATATTCCATCCGTCTCAATTTATTTGTTCAGTTTGACTTTTGTACGTAATTTAAGGTGCATTAACTGCATATTTCCGTATATTATTTTTAAAATTTAGTTTTCACTAAAAAAGTTAAGATTTGAATTTTTATTTACATTTTTTTTAAAATAATTGACAAGCCTATGCGCTCAATGCATTTTAAATTACATGCAAAAGTTAAAATTGGACAAATAATTTAGCACGGATGGAGTATTTGAAAACTACTTGAAAAGTAGATCAATTAAAAAACACCAATAAAAAGTAATTCTATCTTAATAAGGAAACAAATGCATTTAAAAATAAATTTATGAATTATATATTAAATTGTTTTTTTTTTGTAATAGAAGTAGATAAATAAATTTATAGTTCATCCTCTTTTCTATTTATAATAGAAATAAATGAATAAATCTAAAGTTTTATAGTAAAAATAAAGTATAATACTACCCAAATATATTAAATTAATACTTATTATCTACTATCAAACTATTTTATAAAAATTGTATAAATTTTAATAGTTATATGTTTATACGAACTGAATTTTAATTAGATATAATTCGTATACCAGGCTTCGTAATAAAAGATATTTATTTAAATAAAATAGAAACAAAAAATAACACCTATAAAATTAATTAAATTTTTATAATACAATAATAAATAGAAAGTGATTATATTTTTTTACTAATATTTAAACACCAGAATATTTGATGCAATATTAGATAGAATATGATTAGAGGTTCAACAAATTACAAATATAAAATGATGACATTATTTTATTGCTATTCAAACATCAAAATATGATACAATGGTATAATCGTAGATAAAATATGATTAGAGATTATAATATATCGCGGCTGTGGTATGAACTATTTAAGGATAATGACTCGAAAAAAATATTATAATATTTTATAAGTTAAAAATACATAAGTAATAGAAAAAATATAATTTTTAATATCGATTTCTGTCAAAAAAAATTTGAGCCGAGTGTCGTTGTAATTTAACAATAATATATGTATTTAATGAATTAATTCAAGTGATCAATATAATAATTTTTGACAACTAGTAGCTAACAACACCATTATTACATATATTTAAATAAATATGAAAAATTTAAGTAATGCGCATATTTAAATTATTTAATTCACCTCCGACAAAAAAATTTATATAATTCACATGATCCTACACAAAAATAAGACATGCCATTTTATTGTAAATATAATTTTCAAAACTTAAGATGATTAGTAGTAACTTAACTATATAGCGGTAACAAATAAATACATATATTTTTACAATTCACGAAATCAGGTAATGTAATATACATGAATTTTATATATTTTAAAGAATAATAATAATAATAATAATAATAATAATAATAATAATAATAATAATAATAATAATAATAATAATAATAATAGAGTAAGGATTTTTATTTAAATTATCTCCTACTCAGAAAAGAATTAGAAAAAAAATAAAATTGGGCCTATAATTGTGATTTGGGCCTGTAGTGTATAAATATATTTTACATTCACTTACACAAACCCTTGAAAGAATTATATTAGAGCCATAATAGGGAAGAGGCCATAGAGAGAGATAGATTGTATTACTTTTGCAAGTTTGTCAATAAACTAACAAGATAGTGATGTATAATATTATACACTTGTCTTTTTCATTAATATGATTAAGGTGTTATATTTTTTTTAATATAGTACACTTGTATCTGTATCTTTTTCTTTTTGCATCTTATTACTAGTTTAATGTGCCAAAAAGATACAACTAAGTAATGAATTTGTGTCCTCGTTAATGAGTAATCTAACATATATTTTGTACCATGGTATTCAATATTGGTATGAGTGACACTACAAGAAATATTGAATCAGACAATGATTTTCCACCGTTGTCTAAAAGATGAATTTTTCGTTGTCTATCCGGGGGCGGTGTGTTTGGCACTCATACAATGGTTACGCACCATTTTAACAAATACATCACACAACTGAATATAAAACCATTGTCTCTTTTTATTCACACAACGCATATGAGCCTTTATAATATTCTACAAACAACAGTTTTTTAGCCGTTGTAACAATTTACAGGCACAATAGTTAAAAATAGTGTTATGAGAATTGACTCCTACAACAGTTTATGTATTTATTTCATCTAGTTACACAATGGTTTTTGTTAAGAAATAAATGTATGAGATACTTTACGCAACGGTTTTTTATTTTTTGGGTATTGTGTTTTAGCTATGCTCACAACAGCTTTACGCAATGGTGTAAAAGATTTAAACCATTGCAAATAATATCAAAAGACAACAGTTTTTAAAAAAAACTATGTGCACTGAGACATACAACGGTTTTCATCATTTTTAATGTGGCTTTCACACAACTGTTTATAAAATTAATCTCATTATTTAAATTAAACCAGTTTTCAAATAAAATGGTATTATAATAATTCAATTATTATTTCACAATGGAAATTAAATTTACAATACAATGGTTCTCTACAAGAATTACAATTATAACTTAAAATCTATTTCTACTAATGCTCATTAATGTACACATTTTAATCAGCTTGGCTATTGAAAACTTCAAGTCCCATTTCTGTTGGATCAGTGGCTTGCAAGTCAAGCTGGATGCCGTCGAATTCCCTCTTAAATCTGTCTTTATAGCTTGCGTAAATCATTTTGCTCCTTACCTTGGACACCTTTACAACCATATACAGATCATAAATAAATGAACTTAACGAAATGGAATGCAAATAAAGCAAATTTAAGACCTTGCATTTTGTACTTACCATTCAATGAAGAAAATTCTGCTCTTCTGCCAATTCTCTACGGTCAGAAAATCATAGTCATAGATTTTAGTAAAAGTTAAAATATTAGTTTCTTCAAGAAATGATTCAAACATTAACCTGTATGTGTTTGTACATGAAGATAAAGTAGAGAATAAGAACTTACAGGATGATGGGGATCGGCAAGCATAGGAAAAAGTCCTCTGATGATAAGTGATTGCCCTTCCTAAACATTCATCAGAAAAAAAAATTGTGTTTGCAGCCAAACCTTCACGCTTAAGCCGTGCCCCTGGAATTTCAGGTCCTTTAAGTCCAGGAAAACTTACAGGAATAATGTACAACAACAACAAGAGCAGCCATGAGGTAGAATACTAAGACAATACAAGTTCTTACAACAAACGTTGAGTATAAAAAAGTATACTTCTTCCCTGATTAGCCACAAACTACCATTAATAATCACTAAAAGTGATAAAGAACAACTCACAGACAATAAAACGATTGCAGCGGAAATAGCAGGAATCTTGAATTTCGACAATTATAGGCAGATGAGCAGTTCAAGGTCCCGCAAAATCAAGCTCAGCACTCAGCCACTCTCCTTGTGGTATCAGAAGTTTAGCTGTTCAAGTTGAATGACAAGCATCATTCCACGCCTTCAATACGCTCAACCAACAAAAGTTCATTAATCGTTGTATCAGTTCCACACAATCAGGGGGCGTGTAAACAGCTACAATCACAACATAAGTGAGGGGTGGAGAGGGGTAGGGAGAGAGTAGAGAGGGTGGAGAGGGAGAGAGTGAGAGAGAGAGAGATGGAAAGAGGACCTGTGCTTGTTGGAGAGAAGCCATGGCTTGGGGATTAAGAGCACCATTAAGGGCTTGGGGATAAAGGCACCAATTTCAGCGCCCTAAACAGCGCTTGTAGCTGTAACCACAGCTGCTTCAACACCCATTGACTGCTTAGCCAGACAGGTCATAAACCCAGTTTCCAATTTGTTAAACTTGGTTTGAAATTGGGTTATTGGGTTTTCATTTTGACCCATAATCCCATTTGTAATCTCCACCAATCTTTGCTTACTTTCTCCCATCCACCTTGTAGTTTTCACCAATTCTTCAACTCCTCTCTCCGTGTCTCTGTTTTGCCCCTTGCCGACCTCCTTGCGGGACTGCAGCTGTTTACACGCCCCTTCACTTATGTTGTGACTTTGGCCGAGAGTGATGTTGAATAATTAGGAAAGGAGCAATATCTTGAATTCAAAGACCAAAGACAATGAAAAAAATCACAGACAACGAAAACTAATCCAATAATCGGTGAGACCTAATCTAAGAAAGATAGATAGAATTTAGATGAACTATGAGATTAAAATAAAGAGGGTATATATTTTCAGATCCAGATGTAAAGGGGGGAACCAAATTTTGTTAAGAGGGGGAAACAAAATATTGGCCCAAGGAAAAAAATAAATTATTTTTTTCATATTAATAAAAAATTAAATTTTTAAATGATTATTTTTCATATATTTTTTCATTTAATCAAAATTAATATAAAAATCTAGCTAAATTTTAAACTTTTTTAATACTTTAATATTTGTACGGTTGAATCGTGGACGAGATATATTAAAAAAATCATTTAAAAAAATCTAGCTAAATTTTAATCCTGATATGCAATATTAATTTTAAATTTTTTAATAATTTTTTAATATGACTAAAATTAATATATCTTAACATCCGTAAGATTGGATCGTCAAAAAAATCATTTTAAAAATTAATCATGTAAATCGGGAACGAGTCTCGTTGTCGGTGGGTACTTTTACTGGATTTTTCTAAACTTGACATGCAAGATGATTTTCAAATTTTTAAATATTTTGTTCATATGACTAAAATTGATATATCTTAACATCCGTACGGTTGGATCGTCCAAAAAATCATTCAAAAAATTTATTTCGTTAATCGGCATCGAATCTTCATTTAGTGAGTAGTACTTTTACCTCATTTTCCTTAAAAACACAAACAAGATAAATTTTAAATTTTTTTATTATTTTTTTACATGGCTAAAATCAATATATGTTAACATCCGTACGGTTTGATCGTCGAAAAAATCATTTCAAAAAATTATTTCGTTAATCGGCAACAAATCTTGTTTTAGGGAGTTGTACTTTTACCTCATTTTCCTTTAAAACTCAAGGAAGATAAATTTTGAAATTTTTTATTATTTTTTTACATGGCTAAAATTGATATATCTTAACATCCGTACGGTTGGATCGTCCAAAAAATCATTCAAAAAATTTATTTCGTTAATCGGCATCGAATCTTGTTTTAGGGAGTAGTACTTTTACCTCATTTTCCTTAAAAACACAAACAAGATAAATTTTAAATTTTTTTTTTATTTTTTTACATGGCTAGAATTAATATATGTTAATATTCGTACAGTTTGATCGTTGAAAAAATCATTTCAAAAAATCATTTCGTTAATCGGCAACGAATCTTGTTTTAGGGAGTTGTACTTTTACCTCATTTTCCTTTAAAACTCAAGGAATATAAATTTTGAAATTTTTTATTATTTTTTTACATGGCTAAAATCAATATATTTTAACATCCGTACGGTTGGATCGTCCAAAAAATCATTCAAAAAATTTATTTCGTTAATCGGCATCGAATCTTGTTTTAGGGAGTAGTACGTTTACCTCATTTTCCTTAAAAACAAAAACAAGATAAATTTTAAATTTTATTATTATTTTTTTACATGGGTAAAATCAATATATGTTAACATCCGTACGGTTTGATCGTCGAAAAAATCATTTCAAAAAATTATTTCGTTAATCGGCAACGAATCTTGTTTTAGGGAGTTGTACTTTTACCTCATTTTCCTTTAAAACTCAAGGAAGATAAATTTTGAAATTTTTTATTATTTTTTTACATGGCTAAAATTGATATATCTTAACATCTGTACGGTTGGATCGTCCAAAAAATCATTCAAAAAATTTATTTCGTTAATCGGCATCGAATCTTGTTTTAGGGAGTAGTACTTTTACCTCATTTTCCTTAAAAACACAAACAAGATAAATTTTAAATTTTTTTATTATTTTTTTACATGGCTAGAATCAATATATGTTAATATCCGTACGGTTTGATCGTTGAAAAAATCATTTCAAAAAATCATTTCGTTAATCGGCAACGAATCTTGTTTTAGGGAGTTGTACTTTTACCTCATTTTCCTTTAAAACTCAAGGAATATAAATTTTGAAATTTT
Organism: Apium graveolens; assembly: GCF_009905375.1. Classification (NCBI taxonomy): domain Eukaryota; kingdom Viridiplantae; phylum Streptophyta; class Magnoliopsida; order Apiales; family Apiaceae; genus Apium; species Apium graveolens. The sequence goes on along the minus strand of NC_133652.1, from coordinate 178,590,031 downwards.
TTATTATTTTTTTACATGGCTAAAATCAATATATTTTAACATCCGTACGGTTGGATCGTCCAAAAAATCATTCAAAAAATTTATTTCGTTAATCGGCATCGAATCTTGTTTTAGGGAGTAGTACGTTTACCTCATTTTCCTTAAAAACAAAAACAAGATAAATTTTAAATTTTTTTATTATTTTTTTACATGGCTAAAATCAATATATGTTAACATCCGTACGGTTTGATCGTCGAAAAAATCATTTCAAAAAATTATTTCGTTAATCGGCAACGAATCTTGTTTTAGGGAGTTGTACTTTTACCTCATTTTCCTTTGAAACTCAAGGAAGATAAATTTTGAAATTTTTTATTATTTTTTTACATGGCTAAAATAAATATATTTTAACATCCGTATGGTTGGATCGTCCAAAAAATATTTTGAAAAAATATGTCCTTAATCAGCAATGAATCTTATTTCACGGAGTTGTACTTTTACCTTATTTTTCTTATAAAGTCAAGCAAGATAAATTTTAAAATTTTTTATAATTTTTTTACATGGCTAAAATTAATATATTTTAACATCCGTATGTTTGGATCGTCCAAAAAATTATTTCAAAAATTATTTCGTTAATCAGCAACGAATCTTGTTTTAGGGAGTTGTACTTTTACCTCATTTTCCTTAAAAACTCAGGCAAGATAAATTTTATTTTTATTTTATTTTTTTACGTGGCTAAAATCAATATATTTTAAGATCCGTACGGTTGGATCGCCCAAAAAATCATTTAAAAAATTTATTTCGTTAATCGGCAACGAATCTTGTTTTAGGAAGTTATACTTTTACCTCATTTTCCTTATAAAGTCAAGCAAGATAAATTTTGAAATTTTTTATTATTTGTTTACATGGCTAAAATCAATATATGTTAACATCCGTAAGGTTTGATCGTCTAAAAAATCATTTAAAAAGATTATTTCGCTAATTATCAACCAATCTGAATTTTAGATTTTACACAACGGTTTCTGCAAAATACCGTTGTGTGATAAATTCTCACAATCGACGGTTCTCATTCTTCCAACTAAGCAATCCAAGTAAAATCAATCAACCACTCTCATTGCGCCAACTCAGCGATCCAAGTGAAATATTTTCCACCAATCAGGTGGTGCCATGATTTCTTGTAAACAGACGACAGTTATTCTGTCAAAATTGTAAAACCGTTGTATGATGCTTCTCTGTTGACTCCTTTATACAACAGACTCCGTAAACCGTTGTTTATATGTATATTTTATAACAACTGTTTTTTCAAATTAGTCCAAAACCATTGTCTGAGATTACAATAAGTTAGCTTATTAACAACGGTTTTGGACTGTTATGTTAAAGATCTATGACAACAGTGCAATTTAAGAACTGTTGTCTACCTCGATAAGAGGATGCCACAGAGACAAGTCTTTCGAAAAACTGCTATAACCGTTGTTCTACATGTTATCTAACAACAGTTATTCGCGGAAAATAAATTCCCCGTCGTCTCCTAATTTGGGGCAACGGTTTTTTGGTCGACCGTTGTTTCATAGGTGTTGTGTGATTGCAAATTTCTTGTAGTGTGATCACTCTCTAATAATTAATATGTATAATATAAACTTGTTTCATGGTCAAATGATTTTATATAATCACCAAAGTTGTTTTACAATTATTATAATATAGTTGAAAGTATATTTTTGTTTAATATTTTTGTATTACTGTATTTATTGTTTGCATATTTTATTAATTATTACACTCCTGATTTTAGCTCCGGTAATAAAGTACTAAAGTTAGGAATTTAAGAACATGAACTCTGGTTTTAAGTGCATCCATGTTGTAATTATACAAACATATAGTATTCACAATTATTCTATTTAATTAACATATGCATGTATATGCATGTGTTGGTGAGGTCCCTGGATTTCAAAAGCTCAAACCAAGTTTTAATATTGTATTCTAGTACCTCGTATATTTTATTAATATATTATATTTATTTGATTATTTTTGTTAAACTGGTAATTCATATCTGGTCTCATAGTACATGGCGGGAGTCCCAGTATTAGATTAGTGGAGTTTAGCCAAGTCATTGTGGTTGCATGTATAAGATATTAACAATTAATTTATTAAAAATCATTCAATTGTCTAAGATAGAATGATTTAAGTTTGTTTTACATTATTAAATGCAAGTTTGTTAGGAATATGTTATAAACTTGATGATAAGTTAAACAAAACAGCTTAGTAGATTTAACTTAGTGAAATTTGTTGCTCTCGACGGATGATCTAATATAGTCCCGACGGATGAACTTTATAAGTCCCGATGTAGCTTATGTAACAAATAAGTATTGTAGCACATTTGTGCAAAAAACATATTTTGGTCTAGTAGATTGTGTAGGGTTCTCTAAGTCATATTGAATACTAGATTGATATGCAGAATAGGTTGATTAATTATAAATATGAGATGTCTTGTAATTCTGTATAAGGGAAATAGAGTCAAGTGGAATATAGACTCCCGACGGATGATCTACAAGACTCCCGACAGATGATCAACAAAGCTCCCTACGGATAATCATCAAGACTCCCGACGGATGACAAACATAGTCCCGACGGATGATCAAATTTAAAAGAGTTGTTGACAGTGACAACACAGTCACATGCGTTGGGTGTTTGCAAAAGGAATGTGGTAGTCTGTTAAGCAGGATTTTGAGAACAAAGAAATATTACCATTTCCATGCAAATGTGAAGATATTCAAAGATGCTGGAAGAGAGTAGTGAAGCAGCATGGAGTTAGACTAGATATGTTTTATTTTAATATATTATCTTATTGTCATGTAAACTTGGTGATATATAAACCAAGTGTAACAAGTAGAACAATTAACCAAACAAATACATTTTTCTCAGAGAAACATATCAATCTGTATTCTGTAAGTATTTCCCTATAGTATGTTTGTTCAACTTGTAAAGCAGCTGTGAGCTATTCAAAACTTCACAGAGTTCTCAAACTGATATATATATATATATATATATATATATATATATATATATATATCGTGGATACATTCAAATCCACCAAAAAGTTTTAAAGCTTGTGTTTTATTACTTAGTATTTTGATTTCAATTATCTTTCTATTCCGCACTAAAGCAAATCAAACACTGTTATATGTATTAAGTTAGAACTATTTTAAAATCTTGAAAAGAAGCCAGAATTACATTCAACCCCCCTTCTATAATTCTAGTTGTATTGTTAGGGAATAACAATTGGTATCAAAGTCAGCTCTTGAAGAACAAAGAGTATAAATATTACAACAAACAACAAGATGAACAAAAAGGATGTTGGAGTAATGATCCTATTTTTGGACAAAGATAATTATCACCACTGGAAGGCGAAGATGCACCTACATAATCTTTCCCAAGATGAGGCCTATGTGGACTGCATAGAGAGAGGTCCTCATGTACCAATGAGAGCTGCAATTGGCAATGAGCCATCTATTCCAAAACCCAGGTATGAATGGTCAGACCTAGATATTGAGCAAGTCAGGAAGGATAAGAAGGCCATGAATATATTGTTCAATGGAGTTGATGGTGATATGTTTGATAACATCATTAACTGTAAAACAGCCAAAGAGGTTTGTGACACAATTCAGATTATTTGTGATGGTACTGAGCAAGTAAGGGAGAACAAGATGCAGCTACTGATTAAGCAATATGAGCATTTCCAATGTGAAGATAGTGAGTCTCTCACTGATATATTTAGAAGATTTCAAAAGCTACTAAATGCTCTGAAGTTTCATGGAAGAGTCTATAAAATAAAAGACTCTAACCTCAAGTTCCTTAGATCTCTTCCAAAGGAGTGGAAGCCAATGACAGTCTCATTGAGAAATTCACAGGATTACAAGGAGTTCACCTTGGAGAGACTGTATGGCATCCTGAAAATCTATGAGTTTGAAATAGAGCAAGATGAAAGGATGGAGAAAAGAAGGAAGAAAGGAGGGTCCATAGAACTGGTTGCTGAGTTAGAAAAGGAGAAAGAGATGAAGGTAGAAGCTGTTGAGTCTACATCAAAGGTCTGTGAAAGCAAGGATAAAGGGCTGGTAGCTAAAAATGAAGATCAGTTGAGCCAAGATGACATGGATGATATTGATGAACATCTAGCATTCCTATCCAGGAGATTTGCCAAGCTCAAATTCAAGAAAAATTTTGGAACAACTAAGCCAAACAGAAACATGGTTGATAAGTCAAAGTTCAAGTGTTTCAAATGTGGCTTGGCGGGTCATTTTACCAGTGAATATAGAAAGTATGATTCTAGCTAAAAGAAGTTTGAGCCTGTTGATTATAAATAGAAATACTTTGAGTTACTCAAACAAAAGGAAAGGACTTTCATCATATAAGAGAATGACTGGGATGTAGATGGATCAGATGAAGATGAAGAAACAAGCTATGTCAATCTAGCCATAATGGCCAAATCTGATGAAACAGAAACAAGTTCTTCAAGCAATCAGGTAATCACCACTAACCTAGCACATTTATCTAAAGCTGAGTGTAATGATGCAATAAATAACATGTCTACAGAATTATATCACTTGCGTGTTACACTTAAGTTCCTCACTAAGGAAAATGCTAAAATTAAAGAAAACAATTTGTTTTTAAGTGAGAGGAATATTGTGCTAGAGTCTCAATTTATTAAAATTTGAGAAATTGAGAATTGAGTGTAAAATTGCTAAGGATGAATTAACTGAGTCCTTGAAGAAAGAAGAGATTTTAAAGAAGCAGCTGGAACGAGAACAGAAAGTGATTAAGGCATGAAAATCATCTAGAGATGTTCATGCTCAAATCACTAAAGTTCAAGGTATATCCTTTTGTGATGCAGACTGGAAGAATAGTAAAGAGAAGCTTGATTCCAATTTTGTTGAAGGATTGTCGACAGATGTGGACTCGACGGATGATGAAAATGATCGACGGATGATGAAAATCATCCGTCGGATAATCAAAAGGATTATCTGTCGAGAGACAAGGAGCCACATCCGTCTACTGTGAGTAAACCAGTTAGCAAAGCTAAGCTAGCTAAGTTGAATGAGAAATATGGATCAGTTTCTAAAAACTTTATTCTAGGAGAATCAAGTCAAGTCAGAAAAGAAAAGAAAGTTAATGTTGGTCATCTGTCTATCAAGAAATTGAATGACAGATTAGAAAAGATTGAGTTTAAAATAGAAGCTAAAAAGAAAAATAATAGAAATGGGAAAGTAGGAATTAACAAATATAACAACTACACACCTGATAAATATGCTCCAAGAAAAATTTGTGTTAAGTGTGGTAGTGTTAATCATTTGTCTATTAATTGCAAACTTGCTATGCCTACTCCCATGTCTGCACCTTCTTCTTCTAACATGACCAACATGACTACCACACCTATGAATGTTATGCCTATACAGAATATGAATGCCCAATTTGCTAATATGCCATTTGCTCCTAATCCTTATTATTAGGTCACAAACACTGTAGAAGGGGGTTGAATACAGTGTATACTATAATCAAATCGGATTAAGAACACAAGTATGAAACACAGAATAATCTTATTAATAAAACAGTATTGCAATGGAACCGTTCTCTCTCAGTGGTGAACAAATATCACGAGAGCTTCTAGGGTTACAATGAATAATATTCTCGATTATAACAACACATCTAATGTAAACCCTATTGTTAGTCCCTTAACAATGCAACAAGAATTACAAAAGGGGGGTTGAATGGAATTCTTGAAACTTTTTCACAAATAAAATTGTTCTAACTTAAATATATATCAGTGTGAATTGATTTGCAGAGTGCGGAATAATAACTTGAAATGAATCAAAATATAGGTAATTAAAAACACAAGTCTTTAAAAATTTCTGGTGGATTTGAATGTATCCACCAGATATATATAATATATCAAGAGAACCCTGTGTAGCAATTAGCTCACAACTGCTTACAAATTGTCAACAACTAAGATTGTAGGGAATTCTAAGAATACAACTTACAAATATTTCTCTCTTGGTTATTTAGTTAGTTGTTCTATTTGCTACTTCTTGGTTTATATATCACCAAGATTACAAAATCAATAAGACAAGATAATAAAACAAAAATTATCAAGTCTAATACTATGCTACTTCATTACTCTATTCCAGCATTTTTGAATATCTTCATAATAGCATGGAAATGACAATGCTTCTTTGTTCTCTAAAACCCAGTTGAATAGGCTTCCACATTCCATTTGCATACACTTGACGCATGTGACTGTGTTGTCACTGTCAGCAGATGTTTGAATTCTTTATCCGTCGGGTTTATGATCATCCGTCGAGTTCATGATCATCCATCGAGTTCATAATCATTCGTCGGGTTGTCTTGTTGATCATCCGTCGAATGGCATTGATGTTTATCCGTCGGGTAGCAATCTGGCACTTGACTTCATTTCATTTATGCAGAAGTACAAGACATCATCTATGTACAATTAATCAACCTATTCTTCATATCTAGTTAAAGTCAACATGACTTAAGTACTACTACATAATCTAAGCAATGTGAATGCATAAATGTGCTACAGACTTATTGTTACATAAGCTACTCACTCGATGGATAATAAATCTTCATCCGTCGGGACTATATTGAGTTATCCGTCAGGACTATAATCCTTATCCGTCGATTGCTACATTTTTCACTAAGTAAAATCTACCAAGATGTTTTGTTAATGAAATCATCAAGTACACAACATATACACAACACCTATGCTGTGTTTATATACCACACAGTTACAAGATAATCTTCTAATTGATATCGAATGTAAGTGTTCATCCTAAAATATATCAATTAGTTATCTTTTCCTCCAAGTCTTTTATTCTTCATAGAATTCTTCTCCATGCACATCTCTTCTAGTGTTAGTCTCAATCTTCTTTTCTTTCAATCAGCCGTCTTCCTTATCTGAAAGTCTTCTTAAGTCCTGATATTATCTCCTGATGAATATCTTATGATATCTTAAGTTCTGATAACTTAAGTTCTGATATCTTAAGTTCTGACTTCAGTATAAGTCTTGATTTCCAGTTAAGTCCTGATTTGTCCTGTTAGTCAAGATCTGAAAACTAAACACAAATAATTATTAGACATGACATCACAAATATATCTAACAATCTCCCCCAACTTATAAATTAGCATAATATACAAGTTCAATAGATATTTGATGATGTCAAAAATATTAGGTACAAATGCATATGAGAATTTGACTAGATAACTACAACTCACAGTCCTTGTAGCTTTTACCATCCTTAAAGTCTGATATCAGCTTTAGCCTGTATATTCTTCAAAACTTAACAGTTGTAGTCCTTGACTTGGTTTCAGTTTGTGATCTCTTGAATGTCAGGAGTTGTTCTGAGATAGTTCTTCAAAAGAGTTCTCTCAGCATATTCAAGTTCATTTATCATCCTCCTTTTAGCATCTTTAAGTTCAACTGTATCTTCCCCTGTCTAAAAGATAGCAGCCCTGAGATCATTAATTTTTGCTTTCCTTATTTCCTGATCCAATCTGATCAGATAAGCTTTGTCAGACTCTAGATTGAATTCAACACCCTTAATACCCAAAAATGTAGTTATCTTGGCAGTATTAGGCTTCATCTCAACTAATTCACCATTGTGAGCTCTGTACTTTGGATAGTATGGTCTATCAGACTTTACAGAGTAAAGTTTCTTCTGCCTTTGAATATCAAATTTTAAGTAACTGAAAGCACCATCTGTTGACCTGTTCTTCACTTGAAGTAGAAATAAAACATGTTGCAGTTCTTCATAATACTTCAATCGAATTGCATTCTTTCTTATCTGGAATAATCTCCCATCTGTCATAAAATAAACCATTATGTCTTCTTTCAGCTTGGAATTGTAAACCATCTGTACAGACTCCAATTGATTTAGTCTTTCTCGAGTTGTCCCTACTCCTGGTTCAGAAAGAGATGTAGGATCTAAGGTAGAGTTGTTTACTCTTTTCTTATCAGCATTACCCAGTCCTGTTTTATCTCTAGCCTCCTTCCCTTGAAGCAATCTACCCTTAAAAACATTTATTAAAGTCTTCATAGGTTGAGCAGATTGTTGAGCTTTAGTAAACCCAGGTAGTAGAATTTTTGAAGGTTTAACATGAGCAATGTCAGAGGTTTCCTTTTCTTCTGATGTCAAGATAACTTGAGCTCTGTCAGAGGTTGTTTGCTTCATTGTAATATCAGAATTTACTAAGTCCTGATCTTGAACAAAATGAGCTCTGTCAGAGGTTGTTTGAATATTCTTCTCCTTCTTCAAAATCAGACTAGTATCTTCATCAGATTTTGCTTCCAGATCCATAGTTGGCATATATATCTTTACAGGTTCATCAACTTTTGCCTTACCCTTGAATCTAGGATCAAATTCCACCTGTGATTTGGACTGGCCTTAGATGCCTCAGAATCTGTCCTCGCTTTGATCACAATGCCCTTAGGCTTAGGTGGTTTTTTTGCAATGACTTGAGCTTTAGACTTTGACTTAGATTTGTCATTTTCAGCTTTCAGTCTAATCTCTTCTTCCTTCAGACTTTCAATATCCATGCCTGGATTGTCCTTTAGGAACTGCCTTTTGGAGATCTCTTCATCAAGTTTCAGAATTTGTTCATTAGAACTTATCCTTTTACCAGTATCAGAACTTGTTCTTTGACTTGTAGTTCTGGCTTTGCTTGATAAAGAACCCTTGCCTTGACTTAGACCTCTACTCCTTTCAGAGTTTCCCTAGTCTTCATTATCATCATCCTTACCCTTCAGTGGTTGATCAGTTTTGCATTTGGACTTAATCACTTTCTCCCCCTTTTTGGCATCTTCTGGTGGAAGCAGGGAGACAAGCAATTTCACAGAGTTTTGGATTTCATTGAGTTGGTCTTGTTGAGCATCTTGATTCTTCAAAATATCAGATAGTTGAGCTTGCTATTTTTCTTGAGTCTTTTCTATATACCCAATGCGGTCAAAGGCTGGCTTAAAAAATATGTTCTTTTCCAATTTGACATTCATGTCTTGCTGAATCAGTATTTCTTGAATTTTGTTCACCTTGGCTTGAGTTATTGAGTGTTGACCTTGAAGGTTCATGGTACTCAATGCAGTAACTCTGAGCTGTGCTTTGAAGTCATCATTCATCAGCATCTCATCAGCTTTAGCCAGGTGCTCAGCAAGAATATTTGTAGTAGGAACAGAATCAACTTTGTTCCACTCCTTGATCCATTCCGTTCCTCTGTTAGTTTCACTCCAAGGTACTGGTGCATCCTCTCTCACAAACTTTTTAATCAAGTCAGCTTTATTAACTGTTTGTTGAGGTGCATGTCCTGAAGGACCAGCTGCATCAGCATTTATATTTGTAGCAGCTTCACCAGTATTTTCAGCGTTTATTTCAACATAACTTGCAGAATCTTCAGTATCAGCATCTTGTGTAGAATAACTGTATGTGAAGCAATAGAAGATTCATCTGCATGAACATCAGCATCTAGCAGTAGAGTTGCTGGTGGAGTTTGCTGAGGAATGGGTGGAGCTTCCAAGTACAGAACCTTAGGCACATTCAAGTTGTGAATATCTATTTCAGCACTTGTACCTGGATTATCAGCATGTACTTGATCAATGATAGGAGACATAGGAGGTCTAGACAATGGAGTAGTCTCTGGCTCATGGATCGGAGATTTGTGAGCTTCATGAAGTTCTGGCTCAGCACTTGGAAGTGATTCAACTACAATATGTTCTTGTGGGATCAGAGATTCCTGACCCCCTTTCACAGCTGTTGCTTCCATTCCTTCTTCAGAGGTTGATGATTCTAAAGCCCTCCTTGCTCTTTGCTTTTTAAGTCTCTTAGATGATGGAGAGACTCTGGGAGATTGATCATCAGATTTTAGCTTTCTAAGCCTTTTTAGGGGCCTAGAACTCCCAGTTTCTTTTGTTTTCTGAGGAGAAACCTTCTCAGCTACTTCAGCAACAGGTTCTGATGGTTGAACCTATGGCTCATCATCAGACTCATCTCTTAAAATTATCTTCCTTCTTTTCTGCTGTGACTGAGAAACTGTCTTAGTCCTTTTTGCTCTAGAAGGAGAAGGCTTCACTTGATTATGTGCTGATGGCTGTGGTTGCTGTGCTTGATTAATGGTTGGTTCTGATGGCTATTGTGTTTTGGTGGGTTGGGCATCAGGATATTGCCATGAATAGGTATCATAATCAACATTTACCAGAGCTTGCTTTACTGATAAAGGAATCCTAAGGGGTCACAAAACTCCCTTCTTGTTGTCAACAGTTAAGAGATCAGTAAAAGCCCTCTTAGCTAACCTAAAAGGTTCTATTTGTTCACTTGCTGGTTGTGGTTCATCTGATGTATAGTAGCTTTAAATTACCTGACAAAACCTAGCAAAGTAAACTACATTCCTTTCCTCTTTCATTCTATTACCTATAAAATATAACACGGTCTTTGAATAATCAAAATGAGACTGGTTTAGGAGTGCATACCCAATTTGTTATGTGAGAATAAGAATGGCATCAAAATTTGAGCATTTGTTGGCAAACGTCTTTGTGATACAATCGAAGAAGAAGCTCCATTCCTTTCGAATATATGGGCGTTTGAGTTGACCCAACTTAGCCAAACTCTTTTCATACCCAAGATTAGCCATCATTTGCTGTAGCAATGGCTCCTCAATAGCAGAACTGAATTGACAGTTTTCAGGTAGGTGTAGAGCTTTTCGAACTGTTGCCGGAGTACCAACATACTCAACCTCCTTTGCTGTAAACACAATGCTTGGAGTCCCATCCTTACCACCATCATCATAAAGTCATGTTCGCCAGAACATCAGAAATTGAGTTCCAGATAAATAGGATGGCTGCGTCAAAGCGAACCCAATTTCACTATGAGATAAGAAATCCTGAATAAAATGAAGTTCCAAAGGAGCTTCACTCTTAGTGAGAATGGCATCATAGTTGTTGGGGACAAACTTTGCTCCATTAAAGATTATATCCTTGGGTGCCATTGAAAATGAGTGAGAATTTAGAGTGCCTGAAAGGTGTTTGATAAAATGTCTATATAGAAAACCGTCAAAGAATGTGAGAAAATAAGAAAAAGAGAGAGAGTATAGAATACAAAAGTAAATAAAAGATTTAAAATCTTTTCTCTCTTTTACTTATACACGCTCCACTTGACAGCAATTATTGAGAAGTAGAACAGATTATACACCTACACCTGTTAGCCATGCAGTAGTTAAGACAAAAGTTAATGGGCACGGGAAATAAGTAATGATTACTATGCACATGCAGTTTTTCAAAAAAAAAACTGTTCCCACTAAACAAATGATTATTACTGTCTTTATCTCACATAAACCAATATTCTGATAAAATATAACCGTTCAAGTATTGACCTAAAAATAAATCAAGGAAATAAATACTGCCACGTCAGCATCAGAACTTGATTATTATCAGAATTTAAAAGTCATCAGAATATGGCTTCTTTACTCAAAAAAATGAAAGTTTATTTCTGTAATTCTTCACACAAATACTGATATGGTTTCAACAGAACATAATCATCAGAACTTCCATCAGAACTTCCATCAGAACTTGTCCTCAGAATTTATGCAACTGACACTTAAACTATTCATCTAAAACAACATTGATCACCACAGTAATTTTCATCATTCATATGGAGTGTAAGTGTGTTCTTGAAGCTAAATATCAGACAAAGAGTAAAGTCTGATTCACTTCAGTACATCTTAGAAATAAGGCATAACTAAAAACTTTGCTCAAAATCTGTCATTAGTCTGAAGTCTACTATAGAATGAGTTCATGCATGAGTCCACCTCAACTGTTTTGTGCTCATTTTATGCATCTTTTGAAATTTCTTTTTACACTGGCTTCTCAGTGTAAGTGAATCACGACTGCTTATCAGAATTTATGCTGTTATTAGAGTATTTCTCCAGTAATCAAAGAATGTGAAAAGTCACCAAGATAATTTTATTTTTGCTTTTCTAATGCATATTACTTAACACCAGCAATGCACTTGGGTCTTCCCTTCCACATACATTTTTCTCTAGATCTCAAAGGAGTACCTGATATTTATTTCTTTTCTTTACTTTTTCTTTTGATAAGTGAGGCTTATCAGCACTTAGTACATCCATGAGATTTACCATCATCAGAACTTAATAGAGAAGAAGCATTATTCTAGTTTTTGACTTAGTAATAAGATACACAAAGTAAACCTAACCAAGCTCAATATTAGAATTTGCTTGTGTTAAAAGATTTCCACACAAACAATTACTTCAAACATGGGATCTTTAGTATATTAAAGATTACTAGGTCAACATCTAGCACAGTTATCCTCATTGGATTGAATAGTCACAAAAACATTCATATCACTATCAGAGTTTAGAAATTGACATCAGACAACAATCAGCACTTAGGTAAATTTCAATTTAAGCACAGATTACATAAAGAGAATAATATCTGTAAATACTGATCATAAAGTCTGATGTATCAGAACATAAACTAAACAGATTTAGAGAAAGAACCTGAAACCATTCCAAGTTCATTTACCAATTTTGTAAAAGTAGCTTCACACGGTGGTTTTGTGAAGATATCTGCTAGTAGTTGATCTGTTGGAACAAAATGCAATTCCACTGTACCTTCCATCACATGTTCCCTTATGAAGTGGTACCTAATGCTGATGTGCTTTGTCATTGAGTGCTGAACTGAATTACCTGTCATAGCAATAGCACTTTGATTACCACAGTAAATAGGGATTCTAGAAAATTCTAACCCATAATCCAGTAACTGATTCTTTATCCAAAGAATTTGTACACAACAGTTTCCTGCAGCAATGTACTCTGCCTCTGCAGTTGATGTGGAAATTGACTTTTGTTTCTTGCTAAACCAAGAAACTAATCTGCCTCCAAGAAATTGGCAGCTTCCACTTGTGCTTTTCCTGTCAATTTTGCATCGTGCAAAATCTGCATCTGAGTAACCTATTAGCTTAAAGTCTGATTCCCTAGGATACCACAATCCCATATCAGTTGTACCCATAAGGTACTTGAAAATTCTTTTCACAGCTGTTAAGTGAGGTTCTCTTGGATCTGCTTGAAATCTTGCATAAAGACAGGTAGCATACATGATATCAGGTCTACTAGCAGTTAGATAGAGTAGTGAGCCAATCATACCTCTGTAATCAGTAATATCTACTAATGTACCAGTATCCTTATCCAATTTTGTTGCAGTGGCCATAGGAGTGGATGCACTTGAACAATCTTGCATTCCAAATTTCTTCAACAAATTTCCGGTGTACATAGATTGACAAATAAAAGTTCCTTCTTCATTCTGCTTGACTTGAAGGCCCAGAAAATAGATAAGTTGTCCCATCATACTCATTTGATATCTTGACTGCATTAGCTTGGCAAACCTTTTACAAAGTCTGTCATTTGTAGAACCGAAAATGATATCATCAACATATATCTGCACCAAAAGTAAGTCCGTTCCATGGTTGAGATAGAATAAGGTTTTGTCAATAGTCCCTCTATTAAATCCACTTTCCAGAAGAAACTGAGCTAATATCTCATACCATGATCTTGGAGCTTGCTTAAGGCCTTAAAGTGCTTTATCAAGTCTGTAGACATGATTAGGAAATTTTGAATCTACAAAACCTAGAGGTTGTTCAACATATACTTCTTCTTCCAATTCTCCATTAAGAAAAACACTTTTTATATCCATTTGAAAGACTGTAAACTTTTTGTGAGCAGCATAAGCCAGAAATATCCTTATGGCTTCCAATCTAGCAACTGGTGCAAATGTTTCATCATAATCAATTCCCTCCTGTTGAGAATATCCTTTTGCAGCCAGCCTTGCTTTATTTATTGTAATTATGCCATCACTGTCAGTTTTGTTTCTGAACACCCATTTTGTACCAACAAAAGATCTATTGTTTGATCTTGGCACTAGGGTCCAGACTTTATTTCTTTCAAATTCTTTTAACTCTTCCTGCATTGCTTGCCACCCAATCAGCATCTTGAAGAGCTTCTTCCACTTTCTTTGGTTCAGTCTGAGAAAGAAAAGAATGATAGAGACATTCATTTGATGCTGCTGTTCTAGTTCTAATACCTGCTTCAGGATCTCCAATAATCAAGTCAAGTGTATGTGCTTTAGTCCACTTCCTTGCAGATGGAAGGTTATCTCTAGAACTGGATGCTCCCCCATGATCCATGTTGTATCCATCAACATTTTCTGATGCTCCCCCTAAAATTATGCTCTCTGAGTTGGATCCTTCAGAATTTGAGTTTCCAAAATTATCAGAACTTGGTCCATCGGAACTTGATGAATAAGAATTTGAGTTTCCAGAATTATCAGAACTTGGCCCATCAGAACTTGATGAATCAGAACTTGAAGAACCTGTTCTAGGTTCTGATGCTTCTTGAGATGTGGTTGGATCTTCAATAGGCTCCCCCTGCACAGGTACATTTTCCTTTGGCGTAGTCACCACAGTTTCAATAACATCAGAGTTTATCCCATCAGAGTTTGCAGTATCAGGATTTGGACTATCAGAATTTACAAAATCATAATTTAAAACTTCATTCTCAAATCTCAGCTGATCATGATCATTGAAATCTTCAAGTCCAGTAATCTTCTTATCATCAAAAGAGACATTGATAGATTCCATGACAACCCTTGTTCTTAAATTGTAGACTCTGAAGGCTTTTGTGGAAAGTGGATATCCAATAGAAATTCCTTCATCGGCTTTTAGATCAAATTTGGATAGCTGTTCAGGATGAGTCTTAAGAACAAAACACTTGCATCCAAATACATGAAAGTACTTCAGATTTGGCTTCTTTTTCTTCACCATCTCATATGGTGTCTTTCCATGCTTGTTGATAAGTGTTGCATTCTGAGTAAAACAAGTAGTCTGCACAGCTTCAGCCCAAAAGTAGGTTGGTAATTTTGCTTCATCAAGCATAGTTCGTGGAGCTTCAATAAGAGTTTTATTCTTTCTTTCAACAACTCCATTTTTCTGTGGAGTTCTAGGAGCAGAGAATTCCTGCTTTATTCCATGGTCTTTGCAGAACTCTTCCATAATCAAATTCTTGAACTCAGTGCCATTATCACTTTTTATGATTTTCACAGAGTCTTTGACCAATTTATCCAGTTGTTTGATATGATCAATCAAGATAGATGCAGTTTCACTTTTTGTGTGCAAGAAATACACCCATGTGTATCTGGTAAACTCATCTACTATGACCATAGCATATTTCTTCTTTACAATAGACATGACATTCAGTGGACCAAATAGATCAACATGTAGTAGGTGATAAGGCTCAAAAATTGAAGATTCAGTCTTGCTCTTGAATGAAGATTTTCTTTGTTTTACCTTTTGACATGAATCACAAAGGCCATCAGGAGCAAATACTGATTTTGGCAGTCCTCTCACAAGATCTTTCTTGACTAGTTCATTTATATTGTTGAAATTTAATTGAGAGAGTTTCTTGTGCCAATCCCAGCTTTCTTCAATTGATGCTCTACTTAACAGACAGATTGCAAACCCATCAGAACTTGTTGAAAGCTTGGCTTCATAAATGTTACCATGCATGTATCCCTTCAGAACAACTTTGCCTGTAGATTTGCTTACAACTTCACAGTGTTCTTCAAAGAAATCCACATGATAACCTCTGTCACAGATTTGACTAATACTAAGCAGATTGTGTTTGAGTCCTGAGACTAGAGCTACTTTTTCAATGATGACATTCCCTAGATTGATATTGCCATATCCCAGAGTTTTTCCCATGTAGCCATCTCCATAAGAAACTCCTGGGCCAGCTTTTTCCACAAAGTCTGATAACAGGGCTTTATTTCCTGTCATATGTCCTGAACATCCACTGTCCAGAACTAGGATGTTTTTCCTGTTGCTCTGCAATCACAAAGACCACTAATGATTAGTTTTAAGGACCCAGACTTGCTTGGATCCTTTGGCCTTATTAAGTTTGTTAACATTTACAGCGGATTTAACATCAGAGTTTATGTTAACATTTTTCTAATAAGAATTTACAGTATCAAACTTTACATCAGAACTTACACTAGAAGGAATAATGCCAACTTTCTTTAAAGAAGGTTTTATTTGATAATAATCATAGTACAAACTATGATATTCCTTACAAGTATAAATCAAATTCCATAAACTACCATAATGAAAACAAGGATTTTGTGGTTTAAACCTAACATTCTGACTCTTAACTCCTGATTTAGAAAGTAAAGAATTTATATCCTTATTCTTCCTGCAAAAAGAAGCAAGATGGTTAGTGTTTCCACAGTTATTGCATTTCTTTCTAGGAGCATTAGGAACAGACTTATAATTATTTCTTTTATTCACACCTTCCTTTCCATTCCTATTTTTCCTAGGTGGCTTTACCTTGTTTATATTATTAATCTCTTTCAGCTTATACTTAAGCTGCTTCTTTGTCATTAAGCCTATGTTAACTTCAGCTGGTTTATCCTGTTTTAATTTGTCAGAAGTTGACTCTGCCTTAACTTCTGTCTCAATATCTTTCATCTTTTTAGAATCAGACTTTACATTTGTAGCTACAAAATTAACATGATTTACCTTTGGCTTATTAGTCTGTTTAACAATAATTGGCTTAATTTGTTCAGTTCCTTTCTCACTTTTATCATCTCCATAACCTAAGCCTTCTTTCCAATTTCCACTACTTAACAAATTCTGAGTTGTTCTACCAGAGTTAGTCCAAGTCCTGATAATCTCTCTTTCCTTTTCTAACTCATTTTTTAGAAATTGATTCAATTTTAACACTTCATCTCTAGCATAAAAAGCATCATCTCTTTCTTTCTAAGTTTGATGAAACATAACTAACTCTTTTTCTAAATAGTCATTTCTTTTCTTAAAAGCCAGATTTTCAGAAGTTAACCTATCACATGTTAAGGTCTGATCTCTATAGCTAATGAATATGGTTTTAAAATTAGATCTCAACTCAGTAATATCATCAGTGTGAAAAGCATAAGTTGTTTGAGGTACCTTTAACTCAACAGCTTCAGAACTGCTATCAGTATTTGCCATCAAGCCATAGTTCACCTCATGTTCAGAATTTGAAGTTTCTGTCCAGCTTTTCTTCTTTGTGACAAGTGCCTTGCCTTTGTCACCTTTTTCTTTCTTGCAATCAGGAGATATGTGGCCTTTCTCACCACAATTATAGCATTTAACATTTGAGTAATCTCCTCTGTCAGACTTTCCTGCTTTGCCTTCAGATTTTCTGAATCCCTTCTTATCAGAACTTCCACTTTTCCTGGAAAACTTCTTTCCCATTCTGAATTTTCTGTAAGCTATCTTTGTGATGCCCTTCACCATAAGAGCACACAATCTCATCATCTCTTCATCAGCATCCATCTCAGATAGACTTTCAGTTTCTGAATCCTCATCATCATCATCAGAACTTGATGAATCTGAATCAGACTTTATGATGAGAGCCTTTCCTTTGCCTTTCTTTGAGGCAGCCACTTTGGGGGATTCCTCCTCAGCCTTAAAAGCAACTGTTCTTGACTTTCTCCCATGTCTCTTGCTTCTTTGATCCATCTCAAGTTCATGAGTTTTGAGCATACCATAAATTTCATCAAGAGTACTTTCATCAAGAGCATAGTTGTCTCTTATAGTTGTTGCCTTCAAATCCCAACTTTCAGGAAGAGCTAAAAGGAATTTGAGATTAGTATCTTCAAGATCATATTCCTTATCCACCAGTGACTGATCATTCAAGAGTTTGAAAAATTTGTCATATAAACCAGTTAATGACTCATCAGGTTTTGAGTCAAAGTGCTCATACTCTTGAGTGAGTATAGTCCTCCTGTTCTTAATTGTATCAGTTCCCTGGCATCTTGTTTCCAAGGCATCCCATATCTCCTTTGCAGTCTTGCAGTTAATTACCCTGTTTGACATGACATTATCAATGGCACTATGCAGCAAATGCCTTACCTTTGCATCCTTGGCAATAGATGAGATATCTTCAGTTGTATATTCACTTTTCTCCTTTAGTATAATCATTGCTGGCTGATCTGCAACTACAACAGAGAGCTTAGTTGGCTTATGTGGTCCTTCATTAATTCTGTCAAGGTATTATGGATCTGTAGCTTCCAGAAATATAGTTATCCTCACTTTCCATATGGGATACTCAGAAGGTCTCAGTATGGGAACCCTAATAGTCTCATATCGATTATGGATTTGAGTCTTTGGAGTTTCTTCAGTTTTGGTGGGCTTGGTTGGAGTTTGTTCTTTTTTAGACATGATTATTTTGGATCTTTACTGTATATGTGTTAACAGATAGGCTCTGATACCACTTGTTAGGTCACAAACACTGTAGAAGGGGGTTGAATACAGTGTATACTACAATCAAATCGAATTAAGAACACAAGTATGAAACACAGAATAATCTTATTAATAAAACAGTATTGCAATGGAACTGCTCTCTCTCAGTGATGAACAAATATCACGAGAGCTGCTAGGGTTACAATGCATAATATTCTCGATTATAACAACACATCTAGTGTAAACCCTATGCTGTGTTTATATACCACACAGTTACAAGATAATCTTCTAATTGATATCGAATATAAGTCTGCATCCTAAAATATATCAATTAGTTATCTTTTCCTCCAAGTCTTCTATTCTTCATAGAATTCTTCTCCATGCACATCTCTTCTTGTGTTAGTCTCAATCTTCTTTTCTTTCAATCAGCCGCCTTCCTTATCTGAAAGTCTTCTTAAGTCTTGATATTATATCCTGATGAATATCTTATGATATCTTTAGTTCTGATAACTTAAGTTCTGATATCTTAAGTTCTATCTTCAGTATAAGTACTGATTTCCAGTTAAGTCCTGATTTGTCCTGTTAGTCAAGATCTGAAAACTAAAAACAAATCATTATTTGACATGACATCACAAATATATCTAACACTTATTATACTGCATTTAGTATGCCTTAAATGCCATTTAGAATGCCTTACTGGAATAATATGTTTGCAAATAGCATATCTTTTCTTGTTAATCAAAATGTGCATGACAATTCTGTTTTAATGACTGGTTTCAAGGGTCCAACTCAAATGACTAAAGATGAATCTGAAATCTCCAAGTCAAATAAGGTCTAATATAATAAACCAAAGAAAAGGGATAACAAGGCAGGACCCAAGGAAACTTGGGTACCAAAATCAACTTGATTTGATTTTGATATATGCAGGGAAACTAAAAGAGTCTTTGGTATCTGGATAGGGTTGTTCAAGGCACATGACTGGAGATTCTACCTTGCTCACTGAGTTCAAGGAAAGAGTTGGCCCTAGTATTACCTTTGGAGATGACGGCACGGGTTATACTGTGGGATATTGCTTGATTTCAAATAATAATGTCATCATTGAAGAGGTTGCCCTAGTGGATGGTCTCAAGCATAATTTGTTGAGTTTCAGCCAATTTTATGATAAGGGCAACTCAGTTACTTTCAATTCAGAAGCCTGTGTTGTGACAAACAAAAGGAACAACAAAGTGGTTCTCACTGGAGTGAGAAGAGGAAATGTATACCTAGCCGACTTCAACTCATCTAATGTTGAATCGGTCACTTGCCTTCTCAGTAAAGCAAGTCAAGATGAAAGTTGGCTATGGCACAAGAAGCTATCCCATCTAAACTTCAAAACCATAAATAAGCTTGTCAAGAAAGAATTGGTTAGAGGTATTCCTCAAGTGGAGTTTACTAAGGATGGATTGTGCGATTCGTTCCAGAAAGGAAAGCAGATCAAAGCATCATTCAGAAAGAAGATTGATTCAATAATTGAAGAACCTTTGCAACTATTGCACAAGGATTTATTTGGACAAATCAATATGTTGTCCATCTCAAGAAAAAGATATTGCCTAGTAATTGTAGATGATTTCTCAAAGTTCTCTTGGACATATTTTCTAAAGTCCAAAGATGAAGCTAGTGAAATCATCATCAATCACAGAAGGCAAGTCAACAATCATCCTGACTTCAAAGTAAGAAGAATCAGGAGTGACAATGGAACTGAGTTCAAGAATTCTGTGATGAGATTATTTTTTGAAGAAAGTGGGATTATGCATGAGTTTTCTGCAACAAGAACTTCATAAAAAATGAAGTAGTGGATAGGAAGAACAGATCTCTTATTGAAACTGTAAGGACAATGCTTGAAGAGTCAAAGTTTCCAACATATTTTTGGGCTGAAGCTGTGAATACTGCTAGCTACACTCAGAATATCTCTTTGGTTAATCAAGAAAAATGAATGACACCTTACCAATTGTTCAAGAATAGGAAGCCAACTCTAAATTTTCTTCATGTCTTTGGCTGCAAATGTTATATCTTAAGGAATTAAACTGATCAACATGGAAAGTTTGATGCCAAAGCAGATGAAGGAATCTTTGTTGGATATGATATGGGAAAAGCATATAGAGTCTAAAATCTAAAAACCAACATTGTTATGGAATCAGTACATGTTGTGTTTGATGATAAAAATATTGAAGGACTACAAGATGGAGATTTCCATGAAAGCCTCAAGTTTGATAATGTGGAGATGGTTAGTGATGACAGTGATGATGAAAGTGATCAAGAAACAATGGTTAAGGATAATGCAGTAAAATCTATAACTAATGAAGCACATAATTTAACATCTATCGAGTTACAAAATGCTTCATCCGTCAGTAGAGAATCTGCCTCATCCGTTAGGAGACAATCAGCTTCATCCGTCGGAACAATGAGAGAAGCTGAGAGTTAGAATAGATCACCTATAGAAAGTACCTATTTCTCAAATCAAAGATGCAAAAACTCAGGGGGAGTTTCTCATAATCAAAACTCAGTCACACATCAAGACAACAATGAGGCCTCTTGATCTAGAGCTATTCTACCTCAACAAAGAAAATGGACTAGCGATCACCCTTTTGAGCTCATCATTGGTGATGCATCTTCTAGAGTTCAAACAAGGAAAGCAACTCAAGAAGAATGATTATATAGCAGCTTTCTTTCCAAGAAAGAACCAAAGAAGGTAGAAGAAGCTTTGTTGGATCCTGATTGGGTTTTAACTATGCAGGAGGAGCTAAACCAATTTGAAAGGAACAAGGTACAGAAGCTTGTACCCAAACCTAAAGGAAAGAATCCAATTGACACCTAGTGGGTATTTAGAACCAAGATGGATGAAAATGGCATAGTGGTTAGGAACAAAGCTAGATTGGTTGCTAAAGGCTACTGTCAACAAGAAGAAGATTTTGATGAAACTTTTGAACCTGTTGCAAGACTTGAAGCCATCAGAATTTTTTTAGCCTATGCAATCAAGATTTGGAGGAGGAAGTCTATGTCAGTCAGCCTCCTGGTTTTGAAGATCCAAATTTTCCAGAATATGTCTACTATCTTTTGAAAACACTTTATGGATTGAAGCAAGCACCTAGAGCCTGGTATGACATTTTATCAAAGTTTCTTTTGGAAAATCACTTCACAAGAGGTACTATTTATAAAACTTTATTCTTTAGAAATGTTAATGGCTCTAGCGTACTTGTTCAAATTTATGTAGATGATATTATATTTGGCTCTACAGATGAAAACCTTTGCAAAAAGTTTGCCAAATTGATACAAAGTAAGTATGAAATGAGCATGATGGGAGAGCTAACTTACTTTCTTAGTTTACAAGTTAAACAAGTTAGTGATGGAATATTTATTAGTCAAACCAAATATATTTTTGATGTTTTAAAGAAGTTTGATCTAATGGATTGCACATCTGCAAAAACTCCCATGGCCACTACAACTAAACTTGAATTAAACACTACTAAAAAGTCTGTGGATATTTCAAACTATAGGGGCATGGTTGGCTCACTTCTGTACTTAACAGCTAGTAGACCAGATATAATGTTTGCTACTTGTCTTTGTTCTAGATTTCAGGCTGATCCTAGAGAATCTCACTTAGTAGCTATAAAGAGAATTTTCAGATATCTCAAGGGAACACCAAAACTTGGCATTTGGTACCCTAGAGATTCTGGTTTTAATCTAACTGGTTATTCAGATACAGATTATGCAGGTTGTAAAATAGATAGGAAAAGTACAACATGAACCTGTCAATTTCTAGGGAACAAGTTTGTGTCCTGGTTCAATAAAAAGCAAAATTCAGTTTCTACTTCTACAACTGAAGCTGAATATATTGATGTTGGTCGTTGCTATGCATAGATTTTGTGGATGAAAAACCAATTGTTGGACTATGGTCTACAAGAGGAAAGAATTCCTATTTTCTATGATAACACAAGTGCAATTGCCATCACTGAAAATCCAGTACATCATTCAAGAACACAACACATAGACATGAAGTACCACTTCATTAGGGAACATATGATGAATGGTACTGTGGAACTTCATTTTGTTCCAAGTGAAAAGCAGCTTGTAGATATTTTTACCAAGCCACTTGATAAATCCACCCTTTCTAGGTTGGTAAGTGAGTTAGGTTTGCTTATTTATTCTTAAATCATTTCAGATATTTTTGCAAGTTGTAATGCAGCCAGAAACTTAATTATTTTTTCTGTTTTAGATGAAATTTTGGCTAAGTCAAAATTTACATCCCGACGGATGTTCATTATCCATCGAGTTTGATCATCCGTCAGAATAGAATATCTTAATAAAAATTAGTTACTTTTCTGAATTATTTTATACCCGACGAATAATTGCTTTATTCTCATCCGTCAAATTGTCTCAATCTTTTCCGTTGGAACTCTGAACATTATCCAGTGGATATACTTACAGTCTGTAAGTATATCACAACGGATAATTGACAGAATTTTGACAGTTTATCTATTTTAAACGGCTATTTTGGGCCATTTTGATTGGTTACTTTATTTCACTTTATTACTTTTGACAGTTTATTTCTGAGATAGTATAAAAGCAAAATTCATTCTTATTCTATTCTTTTATCATTCTCAAATCAATTGCTCTAACTCTCTTCTTCTTCAAAGCAAATACTCTCTCTGCAAATTTCCTTACTTTAACAATGGCACCAGTAGTCAGAATCATGTCTCAGTCTAGATTCAGTTATGAAAAGAATAACTTCGTAGCTCTTGTGAATAAGGAGATTCCACAATCTGAATATTTTCACAAAATGATGGACTTTGTGAAGGGATGCAAACTCAGTTATGCTATACTGGAATCACCCACAATCTATTGTGAAGTTGTGGAGGAGATATGGACAACAACTGTGTACCAGTCTACTGACAAAACCATAACTTTCATTCTTAAAGGTAAGCAGTTCTGCATTAATAGTGATACAATTCAAGCATGCTTTAAAATTCCTGAAAATACTACTATTGTTCCACACACGGATGCTACCGTACTGGGCGTTTGGCTAATGCCGTATTCTTTTTCTCGCAGGTGCTTAGGGGATTTGGGATTATGTTATGGAGAGCTACCCCATTTCGTTGATTAGGATTTCTGACTTTATCATTATCGAGATTTAATTATTTAGAGATTCGGCATTTATATATTTGGTTTAGACAGTTTGGAGATTTAATTTTAATTTTGAAGATTTTTAAACTATTTAAATATTGTTTAGAAATATATTAGTGCTCTGTTTGCAGGTTTATAAATTCTAAATATTATCTCATTTTGTTATAAAAGGGGGTGTGACAGGTAAAGAGCATGCTCAGGAACTTACAAAACTTTTAATCTCAAACCAAAGAAAAAAAATGTACCTTGAGCCAAATTTATATACGGCTTAACTCCAATCCATAAGGATGCTTGTATAGGTACACGAACCCTAAATGTAATTAGGTAATTCTAAAATTTTCTTTGTACGATTTTACCACCTCTCTTAGTAATTTCAATTTTAAAAGATATATGTTCTACACACAATTAGCTTAAATAATAAGATATCAATTTATTAAATCTAACGTAAAAGCCCGTGCGAGACACCGACCTCCATATATATTGAAATATTATCTCGAACGAATTTACATCTATACATAAATTTTTTTGAATACGATAAATGATTATTTTAACTTTTCACTGGATTGTCTTACTTATTTTTTTTCATACATACTATTAGAGCGATATTAAATAACTTTAGTGGTGAGAGCTTATTTTTTATCGTATAGTTCGATTTTAGCTTACCCCGAGAATTTTGAGATTAGATAATTGACAGAATTTTGACAGTTTATCTATTTTAAACGGCTATTTTGGGCCATTTTGATTGGTTACTTTATTTCACTTTATTTCTTTTGACAGTTTATTTCTGAGATAGTATAAAAGCAAAATTCATTCTTATCTATTATTTTATCATTCTCAAATCAATTGCTCTAACTCTCTTCTTCTTCAAAGCAAATACTCTCTCTGCAAATTTCCTTACTTTAACAATGGCACCAGTAGTCAGAATCATGTCTCAGCATGGATTCATTTATGAAAAGAATAAATTCGTAGCTCTTGTGAACAAGGAAATTCCACAATCTGAAGATTTTCACAAAATGATGGACTTTGTGAAGGGATGCAAACTCAGTTATGCTATACTGGAATCACCCACAATCTACTGTGAAGTTGTGGAGGAGATATGGACAACAGCTGTGTACCAGTCTACTGACAAAACCATAACTTTCACTCTTAAAGGTAATCAGTTCTGCATTAATAGTGATACAATTCAAGCATTCTTTAAAATTCCTGAAAACACTACTATTATTCCACACACAGATGCTACCGTACTGGGCGTTTGGATAATGCCATATTCTTTTTCTCGCAGGTGCTTAGGGGATTTGGGATTATGTTATGGAGAGCTACCCCATTTCGTTGATTAGGATTTCTGACTTTATCATTATCGAGATTTAATTATTTAGAGATTCGGCATTTATATATTTGGTTTAGACAGTTTGGAGATTTAATTTTAATTTTGAAGATTTTTAGAATATTTAAATATTATTTAGAAATATATTAGTGCTCTGTTTGCAGGTTTATGAATTTTAAATATTATCTCATTTTGTTATAAAAAGGGGGTGTGACAGGTAAAGAGCATGCTCAGGAACTTACAAAACTTTTAATCTCAAACCAAATAAAAAAAATGTACCTTGAGCCAAATTTATATACGGCTTAACTCCATTCCATAAGGATTCTTATATAGGTACACGAACCCTAAATGTAATTAGGTAATTCTAAAATTTTCTTTGTAAGATTTTACCACCTCTCTTAGTAATTTCAATTTTAAAAGATATATGTTCTACACACAATTAGCTTAAATAATAAGATATCAATTTATTAAATCTAGCGTAAAAGCCCGTGCGAGGCACCCACCTCCATATATATTGAAATATTATCTCGAACGAATTTGCACCTATACATAAAATTTTTTGAATACGATAAATGATTATTTTAACTTTTCACTGGATTATCTTACTTCTTTTTTCATACATACTATTAGAGTGATATTAAATAACTTTAGTGGTGAGAGCTTATTTTTTATCGTATAGTTCGATTTTAGCTTACCCCGAGAATTTTGAGATTAGATATTTATTGAAAGTTATATGATCCTAATTAATAAAAAAAATCAAAACTATATCATTGTAACAAAAACATTTGAAATTGTTTGCAGGGATATGCTTCGAATCACTACGGGGTCGTGGATTACTGTCCCCGCTCCTGATTTCCGAACACACGTTGAATCCGAAACATGGATTCTTTTCATTACCGATCTCTGCCGGAAAGGGGATTCCCACGGGGATGCGGAGAATAATTAAAAATATTAATTTTATATTTTTATTACATTTTTTAAATAAAAAATAACCTACTAATTCATAATATATAAAAACATTCATAATATCTCATATTTTTTAAAATCAAATCATGTTAAAACTGATTTATAATGTAAATAAATGTCAAATTAAAAGAATATATTATATTATTATGTAAAAAATGATCAATAAAATTATAGATTATATTAAAATTAGTATACTTTTTTAAATACTTTATTTTATAAAACTGTATTTAATAAAATATATAAAAAAATACCTCATCTCGATATATATATATATATATATATATAAACAATTGGGGTTAATTAATAGAATTTATAAATGTGAAGTGAGTGAAACAAATTGGAAATGAATATGAGGTGAGTGAAAAAAATACGAGATGGTGTCATTTTTAAAATTTTATAATTAAACTAAAAAAACTAAATAAAAAGGAGGCGCATAAATAATATAAACCAACATTTTATTTACTCAAAAATTTAAGTAATAAAAAAGAATTTCATAAAAAGAGAGAATGTAACTTATCTAATAAATTTTTTAAAGTAAACTCAAGAATGTAGCACCATAGTGATATGAAATGTTTGAGTAGGAAGTTTGGGCTTTGATTCTTAGTAGATACAATACAATACCTATATTTAACAAAATTTGTGTGAGGATGACATTTTTCTAATTTTCCAACATAGAAGGGCAAAATTATAATTTGGAAGTCATTAAAATGGTTCAATTTTTCCCTAGCCCTCTTTTAATATATAAAAGGAGACTATAATAACTAAATTAAAAAAATGGAGTGACGTCAATAAATAATATAAATCAGTATTTTATTTACTCAAAAATTAAATTTATAAAAAGAGAATTTGATAAAATGAGAAAATATGGTTTATCTAATAAGAATTTTAAAATGAACTCAAAATGCTATATAACACATATGGTAGTTACATACAATTGATAATAAGGAGGTAAGGTGTTCGATTCCTAGTGGATACACTAATTCTACCTATTTTTAACTAAAATTGTGTAAGAATGATATTTTTATAATTTTTTAACATAAAAGGGTAAAATTGTAATTTCACAGCCATGAAAATGGCTAAATTTGCCCCTAGTCCTCTTTTAATATATAGAAGAGATACTTGCACACATATATCAATATTCTAATATATTTTCACACTTTTTTCCGATAAAAATGAAATATATTCTTATTCAAAATAACTTGCATACATTGAAAATGTTAAAAGAGAATTTTTTGGAGAATATTAAGATATTTGTACAAAGATATCAATTTTGTAAATTACTTGCACGTTTATTTCCAATAATGACGAAACATATCCGTACTCAAATTAACATTTACAAAATAAAATTTTAAAAAAGAAATTTTTAGAGAATATTAGGATACTTGCACAAAGATATCGATTTTCTAAAAAACTTGCACAATTTTTTTCGGTAATAATGAAATACAACTACCCAGTCAGTCAACAATACCAAAATCCAATCAAGTCAAACCAACTAATCCAAAATCAGATCTACACCAATGAAAGCACTCTCAGTCTACGTACAACCAAAATAAACACAAAACTTGTCAATCTAACGGATCTAAACTATATATCGATTAACAAGCTCAGATACCAATTGTTAGGTCCAGAGTTCAATTTCAGAGGGGGAGAATATAATTTTATCGTTTTTATCAAAGTTTAAGCACTGGGTCAAAACTAAAATGACTAAACACAATATTTGGGGATAAATTCTTGTATTAAGAAAAATAACCACGAGGATTTGCTTACAACTCCAAATACTAAAGATTCGAAGCAACAAATAAAAAGAACCGGTACAATATGCTATCAATCTAGGGTTCTTCTTATCACTCAAATAATCTAAAGATCTTATCAAATAAGCTATCAAAATATAGATCTAAAACTTGTGAATGTAGCTATGTGAGTCTTTATGGTGTCTAGAAATTTTGGAAAAATACAAATGGGCTTAAACTTATCTCGAGGCTTAGATACTCCACGAATTTATGAGAGACAGAGCTTTAGGGTTGACCTTTCCTTTCTTATATGGTGCTTCTTAGCACTATCTCCCTCATTCTCAATAAAAATCCAATACCAAGTGGTAATTTTTCTAGCACGAAGTTGATATTCAAGAAACATTCGGTGAATGAGAGCAAAATATAGTGAATATATCATATAAAGGTAAATGATAGTGTTTAAGAAGTGTTTCATTTTATGACTTGGGTCAGAACCTATGGGGTATGATAGGCTCATAGTCAGTTCCTAAAACCACTGAGGGTTGATGACCACAAACTTCTAAAGTACAACATCAGAGAAGTTAGTGATCAATATCACAGTGATTCATGGGCTTATAACTTTAAGAGCAAAAATCTTTACCTTTTATTTACAAGCACACAGATTCATGAAGGATGTATTAGATGATTGTGATTTCTGATTCTTTTGACAATACTATTCATTCAAATCTCATTAGCTTAAAACAGTCTAGTCCAATATAGAAATGAGGTAAGAACTATTCTAAACTAACAAGATTGACATAAAGCAACCAGAGTTAAAACCACATAATTATATTCATGTCAAGAGTGTATTTAACATGACTGTACCAAAGTTGATTAGTCACATCAAGACTGAATCAATTATACTATACACTTGAAAAAAAAGTATCACAACTATTTAAAGTTATGCAGCACATTAATTCTATCATAAGTACTAATCAGAAGATCAAAGTAACCCGTGAGTCTACTATCAAAGCGACTCATGATTTAGTACTCTAATATCTTACAAAACATTAAATCAGAGCATACGTGATATGTGTATGTGTCAAAATAAATATCAATATCATAAGTGTTTGCATCAGAGAAAATCATATAACATGAAGGCATTCAAACAACTTATATATTGCTTCAAAAACTCTAACTTACTTACCAACTAGCATATAGCATGTAAAGCATGGTAATCAGTTAGCTTCCAAATTTTACGAACAAAGCGTCATCATAGGGGTTATAAAGTTTACCCATATCAAATTGCATTTGTTGGTTTCCAATTAATTGGACAAATTCAACATGCCAAGTTTACTAACCAACTTATTAAATGTAGCTTCTGTTAATATGTGTGCCCTAGAGACAACACTATTATGTTTATGTTATGAGACATTTGGATTATTAATTATGATTCTATGGATTATTCTTTAAAAATTTATTATATCTTTATTTTCTACGATAAAATGTTAGCATAATAAATGTCCTTGGAATATGATATTTAAATCTATATCTCTAAGTACGTGACTTAGAAATGAGATTATGAGAATAACATTGATATTCCTAAAGGTCTCTAGTCAAATATTATTGTTAAGAGACGATAATAAATACATTGAGATTAGTGTATTTGTTGACTGATGATCACATCTCATTGATCATAGGTATGTTTGATACTAAAGTAAAAAACACAGGAACATGTGTTAGATATTGTTATTGTTTGTGCCCTAAAGACAACACTATGATGTTTTAGTTTAAGACATTAGGATTATTAATGTTTATGTTCTATTGATTATTCCCTTTATAATTTATTAATTCTTAATTTACTGCGATATAAATGTTAGATTAATAAATATCCTTGGAATATGATATGCAATTCTATATCTCTAAGTACGTGACTTAGAAATAAGATTATGAGAATAATATTAATATTCCTAAAGGTCCCTAGTCGAGTATTATTATTAAGGGACAATAATAATGCATTAAGACTGGTGTGTTTGTTAACTGATGATCACATCTCATTGATCATAGGTATAGTGATACTAAAGTAAAAAATAATGCATTAAGACTGGTGCTGGACAAACCCAATGTGAGATTCTACATGTCCGTTGTGTCATAAGTAATTCTCACAGTGTTAATGATGTAATGGTCCTTAGACCTGAAGTCATTATATTTCTATACGAGAATTAATATACATTGATTCCATTAAAAGTTATCTTTGACCGGGTAATGATAAAAGTGGACATTGGGTATATTATGAATCGTATGAGAAATAAGAATGATCTAGATGAGATTTAACCCTCCTATTTTAGGAGTGATATTATTGGCCTCTTGTGTGAGCTAGACTATGAAATGCGTGGCCACACTCAAATGTTGATTTGATATGATAGTCTACTCATTGATCAAGAAAACCTGGATTAAACATTGATGAGAATGACACATTACATGCCTCTAGTTTAATCTATAATATTTGATTAAAGGGATTATATTACATTGTACATTATTCACGAAAGGTTTAATCGATCACCGATTCAATTATTATTACTTGGGTAGTAATGATGTATTACTAGATGCCCCTCATTGTTTACGATTTTAAATTAGATTTAAAATTCGTTGCCAACATAATAATAACCTACAGGGTCACACACAAAGAATGCTTGAAGGATTTAATTTAAATTGGATTTAAATTATATTAAAGTAATTCGAATTATTTATAATATTAATTAAGTATGACTTAATTAATTAGATAAATGTTGATATTCGAATTTACTAATATTAATTATGAAATTCATTTGTTAAATAATTAAGTGTGATTTAGTTATTATACAAATAGGAATTTTGAATTAATAATAACTTCTAATTAGTTAAGAGTTATAATTCTTTTTCTACTCTCTATATAATATCTCTTGTGTGGCTGATTTTATATGCATGATTTTTACTAAAACCCTAGCCACCAAGAGAGAAGATGCATAAATCAAGAAAAAACGAGTTTGTGATAGTACACATCCAATCCTTGAGTTCAAGCATTCATGTGGATACCGATAGAGCGTAGATCGCGAGAGCGGGATGCGTGGTGATTGAACAAGCTTTGGATCTCCATTAGTCAACCAATTTGTAAAGCTTCTTAAGGCAAACAATCTGATTTATGAATTAAATATCTATTTTTTTGCATGGATCCTGTGGTGGGTTTCGAAAATTCTGATTTTTCACATTTTTAATTATTGTTTCCATTGTGTTTATGTGCTCGAAACCCAACAGATACATGGTGATGGATTGACCCGTTGTGAGATACTACATGTTTATAGTGTCATAAGTTAATCTCACAGTGATAATGATGTATTGGTCCTTAGACCTGAAGTCATTATATTTATATACGAGAATAAATGCACTTTGATAATATTGAAAGTTATCCTTGACCGGGTAATCATAAAAGTAGATATTGGGTATATTATGAATTGTATGAGAAATATGAATGATCAAGATGAGATTTAGCCCTCCTATATTAAGAAGTGATATTTTTTGCCTCTTGATTGAGTAGGACTATAAAATGCATGGCCATGCTCAAATACTGATTTGTTTAATAATTTACTCATTGATCAAGGAAACAAGGATTAAAAATGTTAACAGAGGATGACACAATGCATGCCTCGAGTTCGTCTATAGTATAAGGCTAAAGGATTATATCACATTGTACTTTATTCACAAAAAGTTTAATTAAATCACCGATTATTATTATTATTACTTGGGTAGCTGATAGAGATAAATAAATCCTGATTGTGTAATTAAATATGACATTAATTATAAATGATTTGGGCTGCTAGGCCCAATAAGAAGATGTATGACATTCAGACAAAAAAAGTTAACACATTAATCAGGCCTGATGGACCAGATCAGGCCTGATGGAACAAAGAAGGCCCAAAAACCCTGAATATTAATTAATTTCGTAATTAATTAATAAGGAAAAAATTAGCTATTGAGAAGAGTCCCGATAAGGACATGAATCCTTGCAGATTAGCCTCAAAGGGACGTAGAAGGATAAAGAATCAGTTTCCTACTATTTAGGACTCCAAAGTCCATTCTAATTCTGAGACTTGGCTACCAAGTCTCCTATACCAAGTCCAATTCAAGGACCACCAACATCTATATAAGGGGTCTCACCCCACAAATCAGAACTACGTTTTTTGACTTGATCCTTGGCAATCAGCAAGGTACGTAGGCATCTTGTTAAGGCAGATTGAGTCACGAAACACAAGAGCAGTCAAATAGAGCCTCGAAGCTCATGAACCTTAGCAGTAAATACAGCAAATAATAACCTTAGCTTTTTATCCATAACATTTGGCGCCATGGCCACGACACAAAGGAAGTTTCTGATTATGGCCATTGATTATTTCACCAAGTGGATTGAAGCCAAACCCTTGGCCAAGATCACAACTAAGCAGGTCGCACAATTCCTGTGGGAAAGTATTATGTGCCGGTATGGAATTCCCCGCATCCTAGTCACTGACAATGGAACACAGTTCAACAACGAGGAGTTCAAGAGGTATTGTGAGGAAAATGAAATTGAGTTACGATTCACATATGTGGCTCACCAGCAAGCCAATGGGCAAGCGGAAGTGGCCAATTGAATAATCCTGGATGGACTAAAAAAGAGGATCGAGAAGTCAAGGAATAACTGGGTGGATGAAATACTCCCCATACTATGGGCCTATAGGACTACCTGTAGAGTCACAACTGGAGCAACTCCCTTCATGTTAGCATATGATGCAGAAGCAGTTGTTCCTGTAGAGATATCAGATTTCCCCCCCAGGATTCAAGCTTTCAATGCTGAGGAAAATGAAGAAGAGCAAAGGTTAGCCCTAGATCTAATTGATGAAGTACGAGATGAGGCACATGCGAAGATAGTGGAATATCAGAAAAAAGCCTCATTCTACTACAACCTAAGGGTTAAAGAAAGATTCTTCAAACAAGGTGATTTAGTTTCGAGGAAAGTGGAAGCTTCTGGTGTAGGGCAGAAAGGGAAACTTGCCCCAAATTGGGAAGGGCCATACAAATTCAAGAGCGTTCAGGGTAGAGGAACCTACAAGCTGGAGATTATGTATGGTTTTGAAATCCCGAGAACTTGGCATGCACAAAACCTGAAGGTTTACTATGTGTAAAATAGTTAAAGTACGATTCTCACTTGTTAGAATGATAAGTAGGTTTAAAAGCACCTTAAAGTTTTGCTTGCTTAGAATTTTTCTATATAGAAGATATGTTTAGATTTTATCAGGGTTGAACCCATTTCATGTAAGGTATCTAGAATACCAAGTTATAGTATAAAATTTTTAACTTAATCTTGGCCTATTGGATTGATTGCATTGTGAAAGATAAAACCAAGTTATAAACTTGAGTTTGAAAAATCAAAAGAAAGATACGACGACACTTGGGCAAAATACGACTGAAAATGATAAAAATCAATTACAAAGTTCAAATATTGTCTAATAAAGAAGAAATACATAAAAAAAACTTAGGCCTTGGAAGGCTGGGATTCTTCAGAACCACTATCTGAAGTCTCCTCGGATGTCTCAGTTTTCCCCTCAGAAGTCTCCGCAGAGGTTCCTTCGGAACTACCTTCGAACGCTTTGGATGCTGCAGGAGACACTGGTTTAGGAGGCGCTGCCTTTGGAGGCTCTTCTACCCTGGCCTTCTTTATAATGGGCTCAGGCTCCTCCTCAGAAGAAGTTTCCTCCTCTTCAGAGCTGGAATCGAGCTCCTTCCTCTTTTGGCTTTGGCCTTGACTCCCCGATGGGTTGTCCTTGATCAAATCAGCAAGCTTGTCTGTAACACCCCCAAGTGCTGGAACTCGCACAGGGCAAGGGAAGGAGGACTGTTCGAAGACTTATGGAAATTTGTCCTAAATGGCCTCCACAGCGGCATCCCAGCCTTCCTTATAGCTAACTGGATGAAGGAGGGCATCGTGCTCCACTATTAAATCCTTGAACTCCTGAGTGTCCATCCAGCCGTCGAAGGCTTTATCCTTTTGAGCCTTGAGGATAATATTTTCGGCTCGGGCCGTTTCCAAATCCGAAGTAGATAAGGAAAGTTGAGCTTCAAAGGCCTCTATTCTTTGGTTGGCCTCCTTCAGCTTCTTGTTGACGTCCTCCAGGCCAACCTTCCAAGCCTTGGCTTGGTGAATTGCCCCTTGAAAATGGGCGTTCGCCTACAAGAAACATAGTAAAACTAAGAGACGGGAAAATCAAAAAGGCAACTATGAAGGGCTAAGGAAAAAGACGTACCGTCGCCAAAGCCTGAGCTCCGAAAAGCTCGTTCCCCTCCAAGTCCTGTTGAAGGACAAAGCCTTGATAGTCAACCGGGGAGATGGAATGCTTAGACCATTCCTTGGCAAGCGCTGTGTTACCGAAAATCGAATCCTTGCCCCGGATTCCCCAAGCAGGTTGAAAATAAGACCCTGGTTTTTGCTTGGTACGTAAAACTTGGCTGGGGCCTTCTTCGCCTGGTTCTATTGCTTGGAGTAGGAACTCCGGGAAGCGATCCCCAAGGCGCGGGTCTTTAAAGACCTTTCCAGCACGCTTCATCCTGGTCGTCTCCAGGTCTTTAGGCTTTGTAGCCTCCTCAATTTTCTCAGCCACTGCAACACATGAGATAAGTAGTTGAGAAGTTAGTGAAATGGAAGATAGAAGGAACAAAAACAACTAGATAAGGAAGGATACTTACTCTTCTTAGGGACGGGAGAAAGGCCGCGTTCTGCAAGAACGGTCTCCCTAATAAGATCCCAAGAATGGGAAGTCCCATTATCTTGCGTAAGGAGATTGAAAGCTCCTGTCTCCTCCTCAGACAAAACTATATCATTTCGGCTCCCATCTATAGCTAGCCCAAAAGACGAGCGAAATAGGGTGCCCCAATCGCCACCCTCCCAAACAACAAACAGAAAATCTTTCTTCCACCCCAAGTTGTTGTCAGGGATGGATTTCCCGTTCATTATGTGGGAAATAGTTGGGCGCTGGTTTAAAGAAACCCAAACCGGATTCTTGTCAGGGCTGTTCTTGAACTGAAAAATCTTTCTGAAAACAGCAACATAAGTAGGGACATTGTGCTTGGCGTATTGCGACAGATAGCACAGAATGAGCCTCCAAGAGTTAGAAGGGAGTTGGCAAGGGCTGATGCCCACATCAGCTAGCAGAACAGGGATAAACGGGTGAAAGGGGAGTCTGATACCTGCCCTTAGAGTATCCCTGTAGACGCATAATACGTCCTTCCTCCACTGACAGTCCCTGTCGGCCGGACCTGCAAGAACCGGTTTGAAAGGATCCTTGATTCTGAAACAGCTACTCAACTTTTCCAGCTCCTTTGGATCCCGCAAAGCACTAATATGGTCGTGCGCGTCCAGATGCGCATCAGACGGGTACTCGTCCCCTCGGTTGTTGATCATATCGATCAAGGAAGTGTACCTTGATCGAATAGGGAATTCATTGGACTTTCTAGCCATATTCATCTTGGTCAAATGAGTCATTTTCTTATCAGCCATCTAAAAAAAGGGCACATAAAGAGACAATTTTAAAAACGCAAACTATGCAAAAAATAAGCACAAGAAGTAAAAAGAGAAGTTTTACCTGAAATAATGTTCCTGAAAAAAGGCTTTGGGGCTTAAGATACTCCGACTTACTGTTATTGCTCTAGGATTCTTAATAGAAGAAGAAAGAAGAAGAATTTAGAAATGAGAAAGTGAGGAGCAGTGACTCTACTCACTCCTTTATATAGGAGGAAAAGTGAAGTTGAAGGGACAAAAAGCCCAGTAAGGATAAAGGCCCAAAGAAAAAGCCCATAAAATGGAACATTCCAGAATATTCCAAGGAATTCAAAAGAAATTAAATAAAAATTACCGAGAATTCTAGAGAATTCTAAATAGGGTATTTTGATATATTAAGCCCAGATTAATAAGAGGCCCAATAGGAGTTAAAAAGCCCAAATCCAATTAAGACTTGGAAAAATACAAAGCCCATATCAAATTAAGATTTGGAAGATAGAAGGCCCAAATTCAATTAGGTTTTGGAAAAATACAAAGCCCAAATCAAGGCCCTAAGAAAAGATAAGGCCTAAACAGAGGCCCAATCCAAATTGGATAAAAGGAAACCCAAAAAGACCAGGATTGAGGTCGAATTTGAAGTCGTGAATTCTGCTCGAAATCTTTCGAACATACACCCGAAAATAACGGGTATAAAAGACCAAGATTGAGGTCGAAATTCAAGTCGTGAATTCTGCTCGAATTCTTTCGAATAGACACCCGAAAATTACGGGTATTATTGAACTGGATTCAGGTCGAAACACAGACCAGGATCGAGGTTGAATAAAGCATAATATTTTTCAAGAACGAGTTACAGAAACCTAGACTTAAATCTAGGTCGAAGAATTGACTAGGATCCTAGTCGAAACCCAGGTCGTGAATCCTAGTCAAAATCTGACCACCAGGATGCAAACAAGCACAGAAGTCTCGACTTAGATCCAGGTCAAAGTTTTGACTAGGATCCTGGTCGAAACCCAGGTCGTGGATCCTAGTCGAAACTAAATGACCAGGAAGCAAAGGAAGACACTAGATTTCGATCAAAATCTAGGTCGAAGGTTCGACTAGGATCCTGGTCGAAATCCAGGTCGTGGATCCTAGTCGAAGTCCTTCGACCAGGATTGGAAAGCTGGCCCAAAATTCGACTAGGATCCAGGTCGAAATTTTGACTAGGATCCTGGTTGAAAAAGGGCTGGAAATTTGAAAATATTTGTGGAAAATTATAGAAAATTTGGAAAAATCCCGGGAAAAAGGGAAAATTCCTGAAAAAATACCAGAAAATTCCTAGAAATAGGGAGAAGGTGAGAAAATAAAAAGGGGGGAAGTTTTTAAACGACCCTGAAACCGCGTACAAGACAAATTGTTGTAAACGTGTAGGTCGCTCCACGCTTTACGCAAAAATGGTACCCTAAAAGGGAATGAACGAACTTAACTTTTGCGAAATCTTAAACGGTTTCTCAAAAGTTCGGGGGCAAATGATGGGGATAAATAAATCCTGATTGTGTAATTAAATATTACATTAATTATAAATGATTTGGGCTGCTAGGCCCAATAAGAAGATGTATGACATTCAGAACATAAAGGTTAACACATTGATCAGGCCTGATGGACCAGATCAGGCCGGATGGAACAAAGAAGGCCCAAAAACCCTGAATATTAATTAATTTCATAATTAATTAATAAGGGAAAAATCAGCTATTGAGAAGAGTCCCGATAAGGACATGAATCCTTGCAGATTAGCCTCAAAGGGACCTAGAAGGATAAGGAATCAGTTTCCTACTATTTAGGACTCCAAAGTCCATTCTAATTCTGAGACTTGGCTACCAAGTCTCCTATACCAAGTGCAATTCAAGGACCACCAACATCTATATAAGGGGTCTCACCCCACAAATCAGAACTACATTTTTTGACTTGATCCTTGGCAATCAGCAAGGTACGTAGGCATCTTGTTAAGGTAGATTGAGTCACGAAACACAAGAGCAGTCAAATCGAGCCTCGAAGCTCACGAACCTTAGCTGTAAATACAACAAATAATAACCTTAGTTTTTTTATCTATAACAGTAGCAATGATGTGTTACTAGATGCCACTCATTGTTTATAATTTTATTAGAAAATAAAATTATTTCTAACGTAATAATAACCTAAAGGGTCACACACAATGTTTTTAAATGTAGTGTTATTTAAATTATGAATTTAAATATTTTATTATTATTACTTTGAATTAAATTATTAAATTAATTAAGTGAAACTTGATTAATTATATATATTAGAATTCGAATTTAATAGTAGTCAAAACCCGAAATCATAATGGGTTTTTTTAGAAGTCCATTGGATTTAGGGGTAAGCCTTAATGTCTCTCTCCCTTATATATTCATTAAGATGTATAGTTTTAGGGTTACTGGTTATACTTTTATTTTTTAAGAAAAACCCTAGCAGCTCTACGTTTTAGAGAAGCTTGAGAAAGAGAGAGAGAAAGAGGCAATCTATTCGGCTAGTACCGGCTCCGGTGACCATTGGACGATCGTACGTTCGTGTGGATATCTTTGGAGTGCAGATCTTTGCAAGGAGGGCTTCTGTGATTCATCAAGATTAGGACTTCCATTACTATCATACGAAAAGCTTTATTAAGGTACATGATCATATTTTCCCAATCATTATACATAGATCCTGCGGTAGGGATTCAATTATTTTATTTTGCTTTATGGAGCTTTTCCATTGTGTTTTGTGCTTGAATCCCTAACAGCTTCATCAAGTGGCTTCAATGAAAATGTCTGCAATTTGATATGTTTTGGGAATATAATAAAGTTCTAAAATACCAATAATTATATGGTCTCTTATAAAATGAAACCTTATATCAATATGTTTGGTCCTAGATTGCTGAATAGGGTTGTTTGAGATAGCTATGACACTTGTGTTGTCACAGTAGATAAGAATATTCTTCAAGTCAAGTCCATAGTCTTAGAGTTGGTTTCTCATCCAAAGAATTTGAGAACAGCAGCTTCCAGCAGCAATATATTCAGCTTCAGTAATAGATGTAGAAACTGAATGTTGCTTCTTGCTAAACCTAGAAACCAATCTTCTCCCAAGAAAATGACAACTTCCTGAAGTACTCTTCCAATCAATATTACAACTAGCATAATTAGTATATGTGTAGCCGATGAGATCAAATCCTGTATCTTTAGGATACCAGATGCCTAGCTTAGGTGTACCCTTCAGATATCTGAAAATTCTTTTGAAGGTTATCATATGCGATTCCTTCGGATCAACATGTCTACTTGCAATTTAAATGTGCTAAAACTCCAAGGTCTTCACTAAAGAGTGATGAAACCTTTGATTTTGAATTAACATAATCAAAGTCTACCTCAGCATGTAGCCTCTAAGCAAAAATGAATGAGGGTTCTGAGTTGGAAAGCACAATGCAAGCATTGTGTTTCATGAAAGCTTGGCTTAGCAAGGAAGAAATTTATTTCTAATTTTGATGCAAGCAACTCAATCAAGTTGAGCTTCTTGATTACAAAGAAATTTTGACATTGAGAGGAGAATTTAATGAGAACTGAATTTTGGCAACTTCTTCAAAAAAATAGAAGATGTTTCAAGTGATGTGCTCTCATTTTTGCATGTATAAATTTCACTATTAACTCTATTGGTTTGTGAAGTGATTCCATGAGTAAGGTACAAATGTTCAATTTTGATCACCAGAGTCCGTCTGAGAGACAAATAGTGTTGGCACTCAATAATCAAAGCCTAGTAAAATTGGCTAAGAAAGGCTTATCGTTTCACTCAACTCAAAAGTTCTATTTTCTGGTTAATGTTTCTTTGTAATATGATCACTTATGATTCAAAAAGAAATCATAAGGTGGTTGATAACTTGTGGGATACCTTAATATACTCTCTTAAGGCCAAGTTATTTACTTCTGATGAACATAAATGAAAACGAACTATTTAGTCTCTTCTGAAATGACAGTTCTTGTTTCAATTATCAAGGTTGTTTTGCTGAAGGGCCTGTTTGTCACAATTCTTAAAGAATGAATTAGTGATTGTATCATAATTTAATCATTTAATTTACCATATAAAAGATTAATACAAATTATTGCTTAAAGAAATTTGTCAAATAATTTAAATAAGCATGCTAGATTAATCCAATAAATATGGAATAAATATTGATAAATTCTAAGGAGCAATTATAACTAATCATATTTGATCAAGAATGTATCATATATTTAACAGTTATCAGTCATTAAGTTCCATATAACATGCTCAGTTTTGACCATTTACGCATAAGATTAAATAAGACATCATAACGTTTATAACATTCAAGAGTAAGCAAAAATAACTTAAACTAATAATCAAGAACGAGGATTTTTCATTGATAGAGATTTGAATTACGTAAAAGAAATACAACAAAAGTAAACATTAGATCCTAGTCTATGATGTTTTCTTCTGGCTGTCTTCCTTTCGACTTGCTTCCTCAAGATAGCAAGCCAAATGATTGTTAGTCGCTAAACACACGCTAATAATACACGCAAGTATATGCATTCACAAGTAATATAGAATTATTTCTAGTTCATTCCCACAGAGACTGGCTTTGGTTAACTAATTAATTTATGCACTTATACACCAATGATATGGTTATTATCCAATGCTAAGACGAATAACAAATTGGGATTGTTTTATAACTAAAAATTAAACTAACAATTATAACTAAGGGAATAAATACGATTGAATATATATATGACAAACATGGGATTCTAACTTCATTAAATACTTCATTAAATAGTATTTTTGTTCTTAACCTTAGCATGTAATGGTAATGACACTAATCAGATAACACGAAACTGATAAATGCCCACTTTCGTTGTACGAATACCATACTACCAGACATCCACAAAAGAGATAGAAGCTGAATAGACACCAATTATATTGAGACCCTATATGTCTATAGAATTTTATAACATAACGGTTTAATAAGAAAAATATCTATCGTGATTACATAGGGCAAGTAAGATGGTTGAAATTACCTACGAATCATGCATAACAATAACACATGAACCTATGCTAGGATGGCAAGTTCTAAACCCTTAAATTCACTTTCGCTTCATTAAGAATTACCAAGCTATCTTATAAGTTTGCGACGCTCATAGGATGAATAAGCACAACCAATACTAGGTTATCATACAATCACCACACACTAAGTCAATAAAACAAATTAGCTAAAGAAATCCATAACTCAATCCGCCGGAACCCCACGATAACAATTAGCCCATAATCGGACTCATCATCAATGTGGGTTCCGATAAAAACATGGTATAATAAATGTAGTCTTTATAAACGAATATTAAACAAAGTATAACACAAGAGTATAGGTTCAAGAATAATAAAACTAGCATCCAACGTTACAACTAAAACAAAGAATCACAACTTAAAATTAGGTTTACTTCGCCTTGGTTGAATTGTGCTAAAACGGACTTCTTTACTCCTTCTCCTTGTGCTCTGATGTGTCTCTCCTGAAAAATGAACTTAATTATGCATATATAGCAGCCCCATGCAGAGTAGAAGTCTTCTGGATCAAAAGCCCATTAGAATCAGGATTCTTTGAATTCGACCTGGCGCGGCCGCGCGCTTGATCAGCGCGGGTGCGCTGAGTTTCTGAACTTCGGGCGCGGGCGCGCGCTATCACAGCGCAGGCGCGCTGACTCCTTGGATCAATTTCTGATTTCTTTATTTTCTTGCTGAATTGAGCCGGCCTTCCAAGAGCTTTTATTCCAAGACCATCTTAACACCAAATTAGCACCAAAATAATGCTAATTCACCTGATTACCTAGATAATGTCTGGAAATGCAAAAAGAAAACACATTAAAATACCAACAACTTGAGTACATTTACACCAATTCAAAGCTTTACGGAGCGTAATAAAGTGTCATAAATGTCACTCAACATATCCCCAAACTTGAATCGATGCTTGTCCTCATGCATAAACAGACTCAAAGAACAAGAAATAATAATACATGAATGCAACTAA
Source organism: Apium graveolens (assembly GCF_009905375.1). NCBI lineage: Eukaryota > Viridiplantae > Streptophyta > Magnoliopsida > Apiales > Apiaceae > Apium > Apium graveolens. The sequence goes on along the minus strand of NC_133652.1, from coordinate 178,548,948 downwards.
ATGAATGCGACGATCCCCAATAGAATAACTAAACCAATTAATAAGAAACATCTCAACAAATGCATTTACTCACATAAAGATCAATCAAATCTCATAAATTAATCTACAAACCAGAGAAGTGCGTGTATGCACTGCTTACATACATACTTTCGCAACTAGATCAATAATCATGACTCACTACTCATCAAAGCAATCACAAGGTTACACTTCAATTCTTATATCGGAGATTTACATGGATCCATGCTTTTATTCTCAATAAAACCACAAAACTATGCTTATTTGATCGTGCAATGAGTGAGGTCCACAAAAGACTTATACAATAGTACCCATGTAGCGAGCGTTAGATTAGCAGATCACAGACTATAAAAAGCCTTAGGTCACTAGGCAGAAAGTACCCTAAGAACTTAATAACTCGAGTACTAAAGAGCCCACTCATGATCAATTATACATAACACATACCTTTTTTCTTTTTCTTTTTTCTTTTTTTTCTTTTTCAACAATTTCTGAATGAGTGCGTTTCGCTCCATCTCACCCAACCCTAGACTACTCATATAAATATGAGTCGGCTACTAGCCATTTGACACATAGCCAACACAACTAGCAATAAAATCTAATTTTCTCCAATTTTTAAATATTCATGTCTTTTATTATTAAGAGAATATACTAAATTCTAAATATAAACAAGCGATTAAACCTCGACAAACAAACAAACCATGACCATGATCTAGTACTTTAGCAACCTATAAGACTTAGTGAAATACAATTGTCTCTAGCATGCAAATCAACTCAATAAGACTTAACATCACTAAATACGACATCACTACACTAGCATCAATATCACAAATCAACCGGAAAAATTATCTAAGGGATCATGTTATTAGGTAAATGCATGAAACTACATGAACAAATTATCATAAAAATTGCCAAAAATTTTAAAAAACTACTATATGGAAAAATATGCAACTATATGAACTAAACTATCATGAATATGTAAACTATATGCGACTCACACAAAATATATTCCTTCAACTACTACCACCAAACTTAAAATATTCACTGTCCTCAGTGAAGGTAATAGTAAGGAATCAGGCATACCTACTCCGAATCAGGATTATCACCCTCAACGGGTGGAGTGTCAGGCGTGTCTAGAGGTGGATACACGGCATCCTCACCAAATACTGGCCACTGGATGTCAACACCGGTGGCTCTGAAAGCTGTCCCAAGTGCCTGGGTGAGATCACATGCAAACCTACTATAGATTTCGTGCATGGCATCCATCCTCCTCGCTAGATGCCTATACTGCATCGTATACTCAAACCAGCTCCAACCTCTGCTCCTGCCTCCTCCTGCTGCTCCTGCAACGGACCAGCTTCCACACCCAACTCAGCTCTCCAAGCTGCCTTGGCAGCCTGCTGCGTACGACTAGCATATGTCTGAAGAGCTGGTCATCCACCTGACAGATGATCATAAGAATAACCAAGCCCCTTAGGATCGGGCTTGCCACCATACCACTCAGTCATGTTCAATAGCGTAGAATTATCGATAGGAGCACTGGGAAGCTGTAGTTGCTCATGTGCGGGCCAGTGAACACCAACTGCCACGCACAACTTCGTCACAACGGACGTATAGGGTATAGAACCTGTAGTACCTCCTCTCAAGAACCTCAAAATCCCCTAATATATGATCATCCCCAAATCAATATAATTGCCCTGAAGAATACCCCAAAGCAGACGAGCACGCTCCACCATAATCTCATGCACATGTGATGCTGGCATGATGTTAGCCCAAATAAATGAGTTTCAAGCCCGTTTAAACCTGTTCATGCATGACGCAGGGAATGTGGAGTAATCAGTTGTGCCCCTCTTGAGCTTCCCGTGAGTTTCGGGCACACAAAGAGTAGCAATGATCAGATCCAGATTAAAGTCCTCCGGAGTCTTATCGTTCCAAGTGTCCTGACCAAGCTTTCTCGCGGGCTGCTCAATCACCCTCCTAATAGCATCAGCATTGTACTCCACAGTCATTCTCCTAACCACCGTAATGCCATTCTTCTCCGCCTTCGCATTAGCATAGAACTCTCGCATAACACTCATGGGCACAGCAGCGGGATCCTCGAAAAAAGGAACCCAGCCCATCTCCAGAATCATCTCCAACAGCTTACCATCCTTCCCCGATGGTAGAAAACCTTGCTACTTAGAAATAGGCTTCGAGAGAAGCCTCGTGTACTCCTCTTCAGCCTCAGGAGTAGAAAACCTTGGCCTCACACCACCCGTAGATGAAGAATCAGTGGTGCTGCTTAGTTGAGTTCTTTATCTCTTAGGTGCCATTGGGATTGAATAGGAGTGAATAAAAGCTAAGTGTTTGAGAGATTTTTGTGTTTGAGAATTTGTGATGTGGTGGAGAAGTTTGTGTATAAGTGTATGTATTTATAGGTGGTGAGAAGAGAATTATATATGGAATAGAAGTGGGAATTGATTATGGGAATCGTGGGAATAATGGGTTTGATTTGGAGAGGGAAATTTGGGATGTGGAAGAGTAAAATTCAGTTTGAAATTGATTTTTTAGCAAAAATTCCATTTTTTTCTTGGAAACTGCTGTTTTTATTTTTTCGAGTCGGGACCCCGGCGCGGCCGCGCGCTAGACCAGCGCGAGCGCGCTCACTTTCTGCCAAACCGGTGCGGCCGTGCGCTAGATTAGCGCGGGCGCGCTTACCTTCTGGAAAGACAACGCAGCCGCGCGCTAGATCAGCGCGGGCGTGCTTGGCTACTGTTGTTGGCCCTGAATTTTTTTCTTTTTCTGATTTTTGTGATTTTCTCCTGTCTTCCTGCTTCCTCTACCTACTAATATACAACAAACTTAGGTTTCCTCCCAAGTAGCGCTTGTTTTATGTCGTTAGCTTGATGTAAAAACTTGAGGTCAAATGGACAACAAAATGGCACTAACTACCTCACAATTTTCCGTGTCACCATAGTAATGCTTCAACCTCTGACCATTTACATTGAATGCTTTGCCCAGATCATTCTCAAAAATTTCCACCGCTCCATGCGGTAACACAATTTTGATTATGAAGGGCCCTGACCACCTTGACTTCAACTTTCCAGGAAAAAGATGGAGATGAAAGTTAAATAAAAGATATTGTTGTCCCGACGCAAATGATTTGAGCACTAGACCCCTATCGTGCCACCTCTTCACTTTCTCCTTATACAATTTTTTGTTTTCATAAGCTTGAAGTCGGAACTCGTCGAGTTCATTCAATTGAAGCATCATCTTCTTTCCAGCTGCATCCAAGTCTAGATTCAATTTCTTCAAAGCCCAATAGGCCTTATGCTCGAGTTGCACCGAAAAATGACACCCCTTACCATAAACCAACTGAAACAGCGACATTCCCAATAGAGTCTTATATGCTGTTCTATAAGCCCAAACAACTTCATCAAGCTTCAAAGACCAATCTGTCCTCAATGGACACACAACTTTCTCTAAAATGTGCTTAATCTCTCTATTAGATACCTCAGCTTGACCATTTTTCTGAGGATGATAAGCCGTAGCAATGCGATGATTCACATTATACCTTTGCATCATAGCAGTGAACTTGCGGTTGTAAAAATGCGATACCTCATCACTGATTATGACTCTTGGAGTTCCGAACCTTGTGAATATCTGCTTGTGAAGAAAATTAAGCACCACCTTCGCATCGTTCATTGGCAACGCTTTAACTTCAACCCATTTTGACACATAATCAACCGCCAACAAGATATATTGATTATTACAAGATGAGATAAATGGCCCCATGAAGTCAATTCCCCAAACATTGAAGACTTCGACCTCGAGAAGCACATTAAGAGGCATCTCATCCCTCTTAGACATATTACCCACACGTTGACATCGATCACATTTCAAAATGAACTGATGAGCATCTTTGAACAAAGTTGGCCAAAAGAATCCTGCTTGAAGAATACGAGCTGCTGTCTTTTCTCCTCCATAAGCCGTTGAGTGGCAAGCTCGCAAGATCCCCCCTGTTTCGCTGTAAGGAATACATCTCCTGATGATTTGGTCAGCTCTTTGATGAAAAAGAAACGGCTCATCCCACATATACCACTTCACTTCATGCAAAAACTTCTTCCTTTGAGCGTATGATAAGTCGGGAGGCATGATATTACTCACAAGGTAGTTCACAATATCTGCAAACCACGGTTCTTCCTCTTGCACTCCAAATAGTTCCTTATCGGGAAAAGACTCATTTATCAATGTCTTGTCCAGTGAAGTAGCATTAGGGTTTTCTAATCGAGATAGATGATCAGCAACTTGATTTTCAGTTCCCTTTATGTCCTTGATCTCTAATTCAAATTATTAACGCAAAATAACCCATCTAATCAATCTAGGCTTCGAGTCCTTCTTCGAGATGAGATAACGAATCGCAGCGTGATCAGTGAAAACTGTCACTTTAGTCCCCAAGTAGATAAGATCAAAATTTCTCAAAACCATAGACAATAGCCAAAAGTTCTTTCTCCATAGTAGTATAATTCAGTTGAGCACCATTCAAGGTCTTACTAGCGTAGTAGACCACATGAAATATGTTGTTCTTCCTCTGCCCAAGAACTGCTCCAACTGCATTGGCACTTGCATCGCACATCATCTCAAAAGCATTTCTAGTCAGGTGCAATTATGACAGGTGCCGTGATTAAAATCGTCTTTAATGTCTCAAAAGCGGCAAGGCACTCATCATCAAACTTGAAAGGGACATCTTTCTCAAGCAAACTGCACAATGGCTTCGAAATCTTAGAGAAGTCCTTGATGAAACGCCTATAGAAACCCGCATGACCAAGAAAACTGTAAATTCCCTTAATGGAAATTGGTGGAGGAAGAATTTCAATGACCCCCACCTTAGCTTTGTCCACCTCAAGACCCTTACTAGAAACCTTGTGCCCAAGAATAATGCCATGTCGCACCATAAAGTGACATTTCTCCCAATTGAGAACCAAGTTGGTCTCAACACACCTCTTGAGAACTTGTCCAAGATTTTTCAAGAATTCATCAAAAGAATCACCAAATATAGAGAAGTCGTTCATGAACACCTCCACATTCTGGCCAATCATATCAGAAAAAATGGCCATCATACATCTCTGAAATATGGCCGGTGCATCACACAGAACAAATAAAACTCATCTGAAGGCCAAAGTACCAAATGGACAAGTGAATGTAGTCTTCTCCTGATCTTCTGGAGCGATACAAATCTGATTGTAACCCAAATAACCATCCAGAAGATAGTAATACTCGTGACCAGCCAATCTGTCAAGCATCTGGTCAACGAAAGGCAGAGGGAAGTGATCTTTTCTAGTGGCCTTGTTCAGCTTCTTGTAGTCCATACAAACTCTCCATCTCGTGACTGTTCGAGTAGGAATGAGCTCATTCTTCTCATTAGCAACAAATGTGATACCTCCCTTCTTCGGTACATACTGAACTGGACTCACCCAAGAACTGTTAGAAATGGGATAAATAATCCCTGCATCCAGCCACTTAAGAATTTCCTTCTTCACTACTTCCTTCATGACCGGATTAAGTCTTCTTTGCTGCTCAACTGTATGCTTGCTACCTTCCTCTAGCAGAATTTTATGCATGCAATAAGAAGGTTTGATTCTCTTAATATCTTCTAGAGTCCATCCAATTGCCGATTTGAACTCTCTTAAAATCCTCAAAAGCTTCTCCTCGTCACTACCTGAAAGGTTAGATGCAATAATAATAAGAAAAGTAGATGCATCGCCTAAAAATACATACCTCAAATGTTCAGGTAAAGGCTTAAGCTCAAGAGTAGGAGCTTCCTCAATAGATGTCTTGAGGCGTTTAGGAGCTCTGTTCAATTCCAACATTCTAAGAGATTCAAAAGGCATATCAATCTTCCTCTTCCAGGGAGAAGCATTTAGATATTGCAATTGCTCTTCACCTTCGTCATCCTCACTATCTGAATTCCCCAATAAGGCCTTCTCGAAGGCATCATACCTTAGCAATTGATCAAGTTCTGAAGTAACCACAGAATCGACCAACTCCACTTTTAAGCACTCCTCATTTTTTGTAGGAAATTTCAACTTCTTGAAGATTGACAAAGGCATCAGATTGATGCTAGCTCCCAAGTCACATAAGCATCTGTCAAAAGATACTTTTCCAATAGTGCATGGAATAGTGAAACTTCCTGGATCTTTAAGCTTCGGAATCAACTTCTGTTGCAGCACAACACTGCATTCCTCCGTGGGAGCGACAGTCTCTAAATCATCTAGCTTCGCTTTCCGAGAGAGTATACCTTTCATAAACTTTGCATAACTAGGCATCTGCTCAAGAGCCTCAGCGAAAGGTATGTTGATATGAAGTTTCTTGAACACCTCCAGAAACTTCTCAAATTGCTTATCCAGCTTTTTCTTCTGCAGCCGCTTAGGAAAAGGTGGTGGAGGATAAATCTGTTTCTCCCCTGTATTATCCTCAGGAGGAGTGTGCTCAACCGTAGTCTTCCTTGGTTCCACTTCTACTTCCTGCTGCTCTACTTCTTCTTCAACCCCAGTTTCTTCAGTCGAAACTTGAGTTTGTTCGGGATTCGCAACCTTTCCAGACCTCAAAGTGATTGCCTTCACCTGCTCCTTAGCTTCCCTCTGTCCAGGCACTTCAGTGTTAGTAGGTAATGTACCGGGTTGACGATTAAGCAAGGCATTGGCAATTTATCTAATTTGATTCTCCAAGGTCTTGATAGAAACAGCTTGACTCTTGCACATAAGCTTCAACTCCTCTAATTCAGATTTTTCATTAGCTTGTTGTAGCTGAAGTTGGTGCCTTGGTGCAAATTGCGGTTGCTGAAAACCAGGGGGGTTGTACTGCTTGGCTGGGTATTGCTGATAAGGCTATTGAACCGTATTCTGAGCGTTACTCTAGCTGAAATTAGGATGATTGCGGTTGTTAGGATGATAAGTGGCTGGCACAGGTTGCTGCGATCGCTAAAAGTTGCTCACGAACTGAGCTGATTTACTAGAAATAGCACACTGATCAATCTCATGGGCACTAGCACAAAGCTCACAGACACTAGTAATTTGATTAACTCCATAATTAGTCAACGTGTCCACCTTCATCATCAAAGCCTTAAGTTGGGCAGTTATAGCAGTTGCTGCATCCAACTCCAGAATTCCTGTTACTTTTCCCTGATTCAGTCTCTGAGAAGGATTCTGATATTCATTAGCAGTCATCATTTCAATCAATTCATAAGCTTCATTATAGCTTTTAGCACACAAGGCGCCTCCTGATGCTGCATCGAGCATGGGTCTAGAAGTAGCTCACAGTCCATTATAGAAACAGTTTATAATCATCCAATCAGGCATGTCATGGTGTGGGCACTTCCTTAGCATCTCCTTATATTGATCCCAAGCCTCACACAGAGATTCTCCAGTTTGCTGAGCAAACTGAGTAAGAGCATTCCTGATTGCTACAGTCTTCGCCATAAGGAAGAATTTAGTAAGAAACTTTTGAGCAAGATCCTCCCAAGTGGTGATAGACCCTGGTGGTAGAGAATGTAACCAGCACTTTGCTTTATCCCTTAGAGAGAATGGTAAGAGTCGCAGATCTCAATGAAATCCCTGATGTGCATGTTGGGGTCTTCAGTAGGACAACCCCCAAACTGAACTGAGTTCTGTATCATCTGAATCGTGCTTGACTTGATCTCAAAAGTATTAGCCGAGATGGATGGCCTGATGATGCTTGACTGAATATCATTGATCTTAGGTTGAAAATAGTCCATCAAAGCCTTAGGAATTTCTGCTTGATCCCCCATCACTACTGAAACTGGTTTCTCGACATTCTCTTCTTCTTCTATCTTCTCATAGTCCTCAAAAACTTCCCTTCGAACCACTACAACTTCTTCCTCGGCTTTATCCAGAGTTCTCTTACGAGACCGTGAACGCGTATGCATACACGCTCGCTAGAGTACCTGAAATAAGACAAGGAAACAGATAAGTAACAATGTCCGAATCAATGAACTTTAACGATCACTGATGACAAACACATAAACAAAAAATTAACACTGCAGTCTCCGGCAGCAGCGCCAAAATCTTGTTAGTCGCTAAACACGCGCTAATAATACACGAAAGTATACGCGTTTGCAAGTAATATAAAATTATTTCTAGTTCATTCCCATAGAGTCTGGCTTTGGTTAACTAATTAATTTATGCATTTATGCACCAATGATATGATTATTATCCAATGCTAAGACGAATAACAAATTGGGATCGTTTTAGAACTAAGAATTAAACTAATAATTATAACTAAGGGAATAAATACGATTGAATATATATATGACAAATATGGGATTCTAACTTCATTAAATGCTTCATTCAATAGTCTTTTTGTTTTTAACCTTAACATGTAATGGTGATGACACTAATAAGATAACATGAAACCGATAAACAGCAACTTTCGTTGCACGAATACCATACTACAAGACATCCACAAAAGAGATAGAAGCTGAATAGACACCAATTATTTTGAGACCCTATATGTCAATAAAATTTAACAACATAAAGGTTTAATGAGAAAGTTATCTATCGTGATTATATAGGGCATGTAAGATAGTTAAAATTACCTACGAATCATACATAACAATAACACATGAACCTGTGCTAGCATGGAAAGTTCTAAACCCTTAAATTCACTTTCGCTTCATTAAGAATTAACAAGATATCTTATAAGTTCGCGACGCTCATAAGATGAATAAGCACAACCAATACTAAGTTATCATAAAATCACCACACACTAAGACATCGAAACAAATTAGTTAAAGAAGTCCAAAAATAAATCCGCTAGAACCCCATAATAACGATTAGCCCATAATCGGACTCATCATCAACGTGGGTTCCGATAAAAACATAGTATAATAAATGTAAGCTTTATAAACGAATAATAAACAAAGTATAACACAAGATTATAGGTTCAAGAATAATAAAACTAGAATCCAACGTTACAAATAAAATAAAGAATCACAAGTTAAAACTAGGTCTTCTTCGCCTTGGTTGAATTGTGCTAAAACGGTCTTCTTTACTCCTTCTCCTTGAGCTCTGATGTATCTCTCTTGAAAAATGAACTTAATTTTGTATATATAGCAGCCCCATGCAGAGTAGAAGTCTTCTGGATCAAAAGCCCATTAGAATCAGGATTCTTTGAATTTGACCTGGCGCGCGCTTGATCAGCGTCGGCGCGCTGCGTTTCTGAACTTCGGGCGCGGCAGCGCGCTATCACGACGCGGTCGCGCTGACTCCTCGGATCAACTTCTGATTTCTTCATTTTCTTGCTGAATTGAGCCGTCCTTCCAAGAGCTTTTATTCCAATACCACCTTAACAACAAATTAGCACCAAAATAATGCTAATTAATCTGATTACCTAGATAATGCCTGAAAATGCAAAAACACTAGAAAACACATTAAGATATCAACAACTTGAGTACATGTATACCAATTCAAAGCTTTGTGGAGCGTAATAAAGTGTCATAAATGCCGCTCAACAATGATCCTCTCTTTTTGGGAACCCCCCTCCCGCTCTCTCTCTCTCTCTCTCTTTCATATGTTCTTGATGAATGAAAAAGTTCATTTCAAGAAATGAACTTCCATTTGAAGATCAAGGGACAGAGATAAAAAAATATCCAATGGGAATTCAGTCATATGATAGAAGATTCTATCAAAACGGACTCTGAATATAGTGTAGCAAGCTCTGAAGTTCATTTGAGATGAGTTAAGAAATAGAGAAGAGGGAGACTGCAGTGAAGTGGAAGAAATGAGAGTTTGAGTGAATATGAAACTAAGAGTGGAAAGCCAGGTGTTTATATCGATGAGAGAGAGGGAAATATGAAGGGACACCTTAATTTTGAAGAGAAATAGCTAATTAGAGTTCTAAAAGAAACTAGATTAATTAATTTTTTTCCAAAAAGAATACATGGATAAATAAAAGTTACGCTAGTGCACATAAATCAAGATTAATCCTTCAGAAACATAACATGCAACCTTATTTATTTACTCATATACTTTCAAACTCATCATGCATTAGAATGTGCAAAAAAATAACTTATCTGGGGGGAAATGGGTACGTCTTGATAAAACATTCTCAGAAGTATCTTCTTTAACAAATAATTTGCACTTTCCTTCTTTCCACTTGATTCGCTGTTAGCCCTGTATTAATTTCTCTATTTTCTCCATACCATATGTTAGTGAATTATATTGCCAAATCTAAATGGTTGGATAATAATATGCCGATTATACAATAAAATTCACATTATTTGTTCAGAAGAGGTATTCATCAATTTAAATCCATCTTGAACAAACAAAATTTAAGCATTTGCTAAAATTTTAACAGATTAATCATGACAATGATTTTGAGCAACTTAATTTATTTGAATGACCATTCGTAGACTTTTTTAATATAATGCACTTTGAAATTAAAGTCCAATATATTGTGAAGTTTCAAAAAAGCACGAAAGTTTACTCTATCAAGAAGTTCAAAATGGATTTTCATCAAATCCTTATTTATCAGAGATAAACTATGTATTATCACTGATTGCAGATCTGAAGGCATTTTTTAGAGAATTAACTATTTTACCTAGTTATCTTAACCAAGTTGTATTATTAACTTCATAATATAATTAATATCATAAACTAAGATTTAATATTATATCTTATCATGAACTCTTAAAATTCACCAAATAGACATGCCTTGCTACACATGATTATAAGTTGGACTCTCAAATCTACATTTGAATGAGTAGTTAGAGAATTCAAAATGTGAATCGTCAGAGCTTGTTCTAAGTTTATGACATTGATTCTTAAATAAGAAACGGTCATTTACAAATTTAGCTAGATTTCACTTCTAAAAAATGATTTTTTACATGAGTGAAATATTACCGCTACAGATAAAATTTTATGATAAGATATTTATGTTAAGAATAAAGAATGGAGTAACAATTAATTAGCATCAGTCTGTAAAAGTTGTCTTCATTTATAACTTAACTGATCAGAAAATTGTCACACCATGGAAACCAGCATAAGACTCAATATCAGTATTTATAGGTTCCAAATAAACACTGATATTTCAATGATCAATTTTATCAGTATTTATCAGTTTTCAAATAACTAAAAAATTTTAGTACTGATTATTTCTGTATTTTGAAATGTTTCATCTGTCTTTTAGAACACATAGCTTGGTGATGACTCATCATTCTTAAAGTGATGATTTGATGTCTACTCGTAGCAGTTGGTAAATAATTATATATCGATGGCTAAGAACTAGCAGTTAATATATAATCTGTTCATAAATTTCTAGACTATACATGTAGACTCCAAGTGTTCATTTTGACTATCAGTGGCTAAAAATACCCATTGATAAAGTTAAAGTAGATTTAATCAAACTCTTAACTATCCTATTCCTGAAAGTAAATTTCAGATAAATCATAATTAAACACTTGGATACCAACTAGCAAGCAAGACAACTTATTCATTGTTGCACATATAAACAATATCAATGAACATAATTATCTTCACAAAAAATATCCAGATTATGTGTTATGACTATGAATTATTTAAAGGGCAATTCATAGGGTGATCTTGATAAGTCAAGATTACCATTATGTCATAAAGTAGATTTTTGTCAAAATTTACAATATTTAATCTGGCTACTTTTAGCACATATCTAATAAAAATTGAAACACATTTTAACATACCTAGCTCACCTACAAATCTTATGAGAGTGGATTCTTCAAGAGGCATGGTAGAGATATTTTCTTTTGTCAATGTGTTTGATCATTGAGTGTTGAACTGAATTCTCAGTTATAGTGAGAGCTCTGGTGTTGTCACAATAGTTTGGAGTTCTTTACAACTACAAGCCATAATCAACAAGTTAACTCTTTGTATATAAAAGTTGTGCACAACATTTTCCAACTGCAGTGTCTTCATCCTTAATAGATGAGGTTGAATCAAAGTAATGCTTATTGCTATCTCAAGATGTTATTTTGTCTTTTACTGACATCTTCTTGAAGTTATTTACCTGTCAACTTTGGAAACTGCACAATCTTCATCTAAATAATAAGTTAGTTTAAACTCAGAATCTTTGGGGTACCAAGTTCCAAGAGTTGGTGATCTCTTGAGATATCTGAATAAATTCTCTATCGTATCTGAGTAAGGTTTTCTGGATATAGATCGAGATTAAACACAAGGACTTGTGGTAAATATAATATTTGGCCTACTAATAGTTAAATGTAAAGGAGAACCAATTGTGCTCCTATATCTTGAAATGTCCATTTTATTTATATTCATTCCAAGTATGGCAATGGTTGGCATGAGTGATTTTATACATGTATAATCAGCCAAGTCAAACTTCTTCACAAGAGCATGCATAACTTTTGTTTGACTTAAGAATATTCCATCACTCACTTGATTTACTTGACATCAAGAAAATAAGTGAGTTCACTCATCATGCTCATTTTACATTTACTTAGAATTATCTTCGACAAACCTTTAACATAGTTTATCAACTATAGAACCAAGAATTATATTGTCCACAGAGAATTGTACAATTCTACCAGAGCAATTTACATTTCTAAAAAGAGAAGAGTTTAACTGTTGTACCTCTAGAGAAATGATCTTCAAGTAAAAACTGATATAAAAGTTCATACAAGGCTTTATATGATTGTCCAAACCCATAAAGTGCTTTCAGAAGCCAGTCCAAACTCTGCAAGTCTTAAATCTTCAAGATCATGAGATTGAAGTACATAAGCTCCTTCTTTAAAGACAAGCACTTTCTACACCAGTTTGATAATTTTGAAATTGACATGAGCTGCCTAGACTGGAAAGATTCTAATTGCTTCCAATTTTGTTACCAGTGAGAATGATCCATCACTTTCAATCTTCACATCCTGCAGATTATCTTTTGCAACAGTACTACATTTGTTCCTCAAAGTCATGCCATTTCCATCTACCTTGATTTTGAGTACCCACTTAGATCCATTCACTGAGCTGTCTTTTGGTTTAGGCACAAACTTCTTGACTTTATGAATTTCAAATTGTTTTAGCACTTGTTGCATGTCCTCAATCCAAATTTGATTCTAAAATAACTTCTTTTACTTTCTTGGGTTCTTTATTGGATAGAAAGTTATTATTCAATTATTCTTCTTGAGTGACACTTCTTGTTTCTAATTTAACAAATATGTCTCAAGAAGATAAGCTGAGTAGTTGACTCCTTATCCATTTTCCTTGAGAGGGCAAGCTTAGCATTGATAATGAAACCTTTCTGAGCTGTAGAGAGTTTGAACTGAAGTTCCTCGATACTCCCCTAAGTGAGAGACTTTAACTTTATTAGCAGTTAATGTCATTTCAGTTTCTCTATTGACTGATAGTTTATCAATGGCTAGCAAATTTTGATCAATATCTATTTTATTGAATTGATCAATGACTATTCCATTTTGTTGTTCAACTGCTATTTCCACATGGTTTGGATTAACGGCATACTTGATGATTTCTCTGAAAATATCACCATCATCAGCTTGCCAGTCATTCTCCATATCTCCTATTTTGAGAACATTTTCAAAGATCCGATATTCCAATCCTTGAATCTTCTTTTCATTTGATGAATCATGGATTATTTCATAACTTTCTTATTGATTCTCAGATTGCAAATCTATTAGGTTTTTCCTTTTGAAAATCTAATAAATATTCTTTCTACTGCTTTAGTTTTAAACTCATCAATAAATTTTCTTTGATTTCTTAGAATAAAGCATCTATAGCCAAAGTCATGAAGAAGTTTCCAGGTTGGCTTCTTTCCAAGTACTTGGTTTATCATAAAAGTATTTTTGAATTGAGCTTGTAATGTTAATAGCTTCAGTCCAGAAGAGTGTTGACATCTTTGATTCTCCAAGCATTAGTCTTCCTTCCTCACTGAGTGTTCTATTATTCTTCTCAAATGCTCCATTTTGCAGTGGAGTTCTTGATATAGAAAACTCATGAGATATTCCTTCAATTGCACATAATTCTTTGATATGACTGATGATGATTTCAATAGCTTAAATTTTGGAAAGCAAGAAGAATTTTAAAGTAAATTTTGAGATATCATCACACTTAATAGATTTTTTTTGATGCATTATATGGACTGATCCAAATGGATTTTCTTATAGAAGTTGCAGGTTATTGTCAAAATATGACTCTGTCTTCTTCTTGAATAAGACCATCTTCTTCTTATCAGCATGATAAGCATCATAGAGATTATCCTTGGAAATTTCCAATTCTGATATTTCTCCTGCTAGGTTCTTCTTGATCAATTTGTTCAAGTGAGACGACTCCTTATGGGTTAGCCTTTTTGCATCCTTGTTTGTCTTGCTAAGCAGACAGACCATTTGTTCAACATCAGTTGAGTTAAAATATGCAACGTACACATTTCCTTTCCTCTTCCCAGATAAAAGGACCTTGTTGTCACTGTTGTTAATGATAATACATGCTTCTTTATTCAAAATGACCTTAGAGCCATTGTCACATAGTTGGATGATACTTAGCAAGTTATGCTTGAGTCCCTTAAACAGTGCTACATCATCAATGATGATATTTCCAACTGAAATCAAGCCATATCCCACAGTGTGATCTTTGCTGTCATCTCCAAAGGTAATACTTGAGCCAACTTTCTCTTCAAACTTCGTGAGCAAGGATGAATTACCAGTCATATGACACGAACATCCACTGTCTACATACCAGACATTCTTCCTTTTCCCTGTACATAACAAAACCAATTCACTTTGATTTAGGTACCCAGGTTTTCTTGGGTCCTATCTTGTTATATGCCTTCCTTTCTTGGTGACCATTTGTTGCCTTAGGTTTAGTAGGATTCTGGTCCACTTTTGCTCTAGGTGTTTGTCTTTGAGCAAAACTCTTAGTGTTTGAGTCAGATGTGAAATATTGAGAGTGCATCTTATTTGATGTAGATGCAAACATGCTATTCATTCCTTGCTTATCCCATGTTATACTGAATGCAGAATAATAAGGATTAAAATTGATTGGCATATTTCTATCCTTCAGACTAAAAAAATTAGGCATGTTTGACATGGCATTCGTGGGTACAAGAGGAACATACATGACAGGGGTGGAAATAGTTTTACAACTAGTAGATAAATAATTAACACTACCACACTTGACATAAATTTTCCTTGGAGCATATTTTTCAGGAGTATAGTTGTTATTCTTGTTAATACCTACTTTGTCATTCCTGTTGTTCTTCCTCTTGTTCCCCATCCTGGGTTCTAACTTTTCCTTCAGTTTCTTTTAGACAAGTGACTTATGTTGCTTTGCTCAACCATCTTGGTTTTGCTGCTTTCTTTCTTCACAAAATTCTTGCTCACTGTTTCATCATCTTCATTTAACTTGTCCAACAAGTAGTGATATTTTCTTTCAACAAATAATCTTTATCCCTTGATTTCTCTTCTGTTAGATATTGAATGCTATGAAATGTAACACATGAGGGGGGTGAATGTGTTTCTTGGATTTTTCTTTATTTTTAAGCCAACTGGATTATGGTGAACAAAACAGATAATATTTGTAGAGATATAATGTATCACAAAATCACACAGAACACACAATATCAAAAACTCACTTAATTGTATTATTTAAGTTTATCTTGCTACAAATCTATGTTCTTAAGAAAATAAGAACTCAACTTCTATCTTGAGAGAATACAAGAAAATTTAGATATGTTTGTTACTTATAAACTAAGGACTCATGAAATTTATTAACCTTGAACTAAAATGCACTAAACCAATTTTTAAAGAAATCTTGTATATTTTCTTTTTTTAATTTTAGAAAATATGTGCAGAATCTTACAGGTCTGTGACCATCCTTTGTCCAGTGAATCTTGGCCCTTGATCTTGTATTCTTCAAGCTACTTTTGTAGACTTTCCAATTCAGTGAATGAATTGTTTGTTGACTAATAATCTTGAATATTGAACTTGTTTGTATTCTGAATTTGAGAAAGTATGTCGAGATCTCCTTTTTGGTTCGGTAGGGAGGTGACATCTTGATGACTAAAGTGACTTATCAAGATGTATGATTTCTCGATATATATAATGACTTATCGAGGTCTCTAGTTCTCGACATGTAGAATGACTTGTTGACATCTTCCAGTTCTCGATATAAGCTTTTTACTTGTCTACATCCCAAATCTCTTCATGAAGAATTTAACTTGTCGATATCTCTAAGATCTCCATATGCAAAATTGACTTGTCGAAATCTATAGTTCTCTACATCTTTATTTGACTTGTCGATATCTCTAAGAGCTCTACATGCATTTGACTTGTCGATATCTCTGAGACTTCTCTATAAGTCAATTTGGATTTCTTTACAAGTCATTTTGGACTTCTCGAATGACTTTTTGATACACCTTGATCTGTGACTTGTCGATATCTTGACTTAGAACATTTTTCATAGAATAGTATTATTCAACTCCAATCTTCTACATCTTTTCTCTGAGGCATGATCATGGCTTGATCTTCTTCCAGAGTTTATTCCTTAGCTTGAAACTGTTCACAGAAAAATCCCCCAGTCTAATCTACTAAACACTTTTACGGACTCAAGGAATACAATTACAGAATATGAATATTGATTATCATATAACTTAATCTTAGTGTTGTCAATATGACTTAGTCTTGTTATTATACAGGCATATCTTGCACAACAATCTCCTCTAATTTGTGAGAAGATTGCTTATCATAAATTCATTCCTGATAACAAGACTAACCCCAAGCTAAAATCAAATACAACAAATTGACAGATTAAATAATAATTACACTGTTTATACATTGATCAATTACATCAGTTTAAAATTACAAAAATTAGGTGAATTTCTCATAACCAGATTCTTTCCTAATGAGGTCCTTAAGATTTACTAGCATTTGAAGTTCTTCAATAATTTATGTCCCTCTTAAAGCTTCCACTAGTTTGATCCATTCTTCTAATGAGTAATTATTGAGATAATTAACCCTGAACCTTGAAAATCTGTCAACTTGTATGTACAGAATATATCCATCTTTTAAAATTCTACTCAACCCCCTTGCCTTGAGTTTATTTGATCTTTGTGCAAACATCTCAATCTCCTTGGCATATTGCCTTTCCCTTTCTTCCATCTCAGCCTTTATCCTTGCATGCCTTTCATCCCTTTCTCTTAACCTTTCATACATCACAACCTTCCACATTCTTGTGATAGTATCCTTATCCTTCATCAAGCTTATCACTCTCTCAATTTTGTGGTTGAAAATATTTTCATTACTTCTCTGCTCAGCAAAATGAAGGAGCCATCCAAGTAGTAGATTATGACTTCTCTCAGAGAGACAACCCAAACTTTGACTATCTCCTCAGCTAGTTGTTGGTGATAGTCATCATCTGTTATGCTTCCAGTTATAGGTAGAAAATTTGCTTGATAGAAGCAGTTCCAGATAGCACCAGCATTAGCTTGAATTTTCTTTGGTTTTCTCCCAACAGTTTTGAAGTGAGTCTTGATTGGAGGCTTGAATGAAGGGAGGTTTAAAACTTTCTTTAAAAGAGACTTGGTTGGATGTGATTGGTATTTTGAGTAAGGAATTTGTAGTTTGTTTGTAAAAGGTATTTGGGCTTTGAGGTTGGAGTTTGTTGAGTGTTTGTTTGACTAGGTTTGAGGGTTTGAGTTATAGTGATTTGAATTTCTTGGACTTTACTTTATTTTGTTCCTCCCTCTCCATCCTTCTTTCTTTTCTTGCTATCATCCGTCCCCTTCTTTTCTTTCTTCTCTTTCTTCTTCTTAACCACCTTGCTACCAGCTGCTTTGCTAGACTAACTTAGATTTGAGTCAGAAGGTTTTTGTTCATCTTTCTTCTGCTCATCATTATCCAAGTCATCTCTAGTGTTGATTTGAGCTCTGGGCAACATGGTTTCAGCATTTCTCAGATATTTAGCAAAAATCTTGATCATCTCTACATCTTCAATGCTCATGTTCTTCTAGTGCTTCAATTATGTCTCTAATGTCATGATCAATCTTAAGTTTCCCATAACACAATATTTAAGAATCATGAACTATTTACATTTTCTGGTTGTGCAGCAAATGTAGGTCACCCTCTTACTTGGTTGAAGATAGGCTTTAGAAAATGCAGCAATTTGTGTCTTTTTAAGGTCTCCAAATAGTTGAGTGTCTTATGGAATCACCCCGTTGACTTTCTCAATGATGACATCCAACTCAGATGTTCTCTTGGATTGAAGATTTGAGAGAGACACCTACATACATTTGTCTACACCACAGTCATTGACATTTCCATTGATCACTAACACCACTCTCAGAAAGTTTATGTTTTTAACCAAAGCTCTTTTGTTTGTGATGTAGTTGTTATTTAGAGAAACTGTCATTGTTGTAAGCAATTTATTAAACTCCTTGTCAAGGCAAGGTCCTTCTGCAGGCAACTGAAGTCTGTTTTTACTAAAATCATGTTTATCTTGAGTGGTTTGGCTTGTGGATTTTGTCTTGGTCACCATCTCCCCCTAGTCTAGTTAGCAGGCATAGTGATTGAAGAGGTACATATAAGGCTCCCATGATATCTTCCAAAGAATATGAATTTTGTATTTGGAGATGCTTATGACAATCTACCAAGGACTTAATATCCTGTTGTTGAGATTGAACCAGAGTGGTGAGAGCACTGACTTAAGCTGAAAGAGAATCATTTGAAGCTTGAAGAGATGAGACTTGTTGTTGTAGAGATTGGATTTGCAGATTTGTTGATATGGATGGAATTTGTTGTGAGCTAGTAGAGAAAGAGGTACCAAAGGTGGCTTTACTCATGACTTAGACCTAGCAGCAATAATATTCTCCTTAAAGATTTGGAGATATTATTTATATGGAGAAAGATGCGAGATCTATACGGATCATAAGAGTTTGAAGTACATATTCACGTAAAAGGAACTCAACATGAAACAAAGAAGATGGTTGGAGCTGATCAAGGACTATGATTGCATGATTAACTATCATCCTGGAAAAGTGAATGTGGTGGCAGATGCGTTAAGCAGAAAGGAAGGATTAAACGTGTTAACAGTACCTGAAGAGTTATACATGGAGTTTCAGAAATTGGAATTGGAAGTCAGGATTTGCAAGCCTAATGAAGCAAAGATGTATAGTATGATTTTTCAGCCAGAATTATTAGAGAAGATAAAGAAATACCAAGAGGAAATAATGGATCAAGACATCAATCGTTGGCAGGAGAAGAGTTATGCACTCAGAAGGATGATCAAGGTATCCTCAGATTTTCTTCCAGGATTTGGATTCCACCAGTGAAAAAATTGAAGAATGAAATTCTACAAGAAGCTCACAACTTAAGGTATTCCATTCATCTGGGAAGTGCCAAGATGTACAGAGATTTAAAAGAGAATTATTGGTGGCCAGACATGTAGAGAGAAATTGTGGAATGGGTTAGAAAATGTTACACGTGTCAAATAGTTAAGGAAGAGCACCAGAGACCAAGTTGATTATTACAACTGTTGGAGATTCCAGAGTGGAAGTGGGAGCACATTGCTATGGATTTTATAGTTGCATTACCAAGAACGAAAGCGAATCACGATGCTATTTGGATTATAGTGGACAGACTAACCAAATCAGCTCATTTCTTTCCTATTAATGAAAGATTTTCACTAGACAAGTTGGTTCACATGTATTTGAAGGAAATAGTAGTTCATCACAGAGTCCCTGTGTCTATTGTATCTGATCGAGATCCACTATTCAATTCAAGATTTTGGAGAAATTTTCAATAATATTTGGGAACTAAGTTAAACATGAGTACGACTTATCATCCGCAGACTGACGACCAAAGAGAGAGAACAATCCAAACAATTGAAGACATGTTACGTGTTTGTGCCATTGATTTCAAAGAAAATTGGGATGAACATTTGCCCTCAGTGGAGTTTGCTTATAATAACAGTTATCATGTCAGTATCAGAATGCCTCCCTATGAAGCTCTTTATAGGCGCAAATGTTGATCACCAGTATATTGGGATGAAGTCGAAGAACGTAAAATACTTGGACCCGAATTGATACAGCAGATAAAGGAAGTTGTTGAGGTTATTCAGAAAAGGCTAATTGCAGCACAAGATAGTCAAAGGAAATATGCAGATCAATCCAGAAAGGATATAGAATTCAAAGAAAGAGACCCAGTGTTATTGAAAGTGTCACCGTGGAAAGGATTATCAAGATTTGGAAAGAAAGGAAAGCTAAGTCCTAGATATGTTGGACCTTTTGAAATTTTGAAACGTGTCGGCAAGGTAGCATACGAGTTGGCGTTACCTCCACACATGGAGCACATTCATAATGTTTTTCACGTATCGATGCTTGAGAAATATAATCTAGATTCTAGGCATGTAATCGAGTATGAGCTGATAGAACTTTAGGAAGATTTATCATATGTAGAGAATCCAATAGAGATTCTAGAAAAGAGAGAAAAGATATTGAGAAATAAAGTTGTAAATTTGGTAAGAGTGTTGTGAAGAAACCTAAAGGTTGAAGAGTCAACCTGGGAGTTAGAAAGCGATATGCGAGAAAAGTACCCTCAGTTGTTTACTTAGGAGATTCTGAGGACGGAATCCTTTTAAGCGGGGAAGGATGTAATATCCGGGACATAGCGTGTAATTATTTTATCAATAAATAATTATTATGTAATTATTATGTGATTTTTGGGGAATTATCTGATGATTGGTGTTCATATGTGGATGTTTATATGTGGTAAAGTATAGGTGTGTTAATTTTATTATGTCCAGAATAAAATATAGATAATTATGGTATTTTTCTGGTAATTTTTGGATTGTTATATGATTTTATAATGATTTTATAAATTTATTAATTATTTTCTGAATAATTATAAAACTATTTTAAAAAGCCGGGAATCGTCCAACCTCAACCGTTTTTACATTTTTAAACCTGAAACTCTTCGGAACACTCCTCCCTAACCTAATCTTATTATTCCGAACATTTTCCGTGTTTTGACTTTTTCAATCCGGAGTACGGTTTGATCCGTACGCGTCCCGGCGCAAAATTTTCAATACGGTAACCATTTTTATTGATCAACAAAACCCGTATTCTTGAAATACGGGATATTATTACATTGTCTTCGTATATAGTATTTTATAAGAAGCCCGGTTTTGATATTTATCCAAAAGTTTTGATAATTATCCAAAATGAGTTGATAATTATCCAAAACGGATCGTTTTTACAGTTACTTAGCGGCTAAGTAACTTATTTTTCGATTCAATACGATTCAACGCGTATTAATATTCCATAAATATAAATAGCCCTTTTCTTATTTCATTTTATTCATATAACCATAATTGAACAATAAAAACATAGAAAATATAGAGAAAACCATAATTAATCGTCGCGTTCTTGAAAATCAAACTCAAATCCGAAGGCGTTATCGAACTCGGAATCGAGCGTGCCATATACCGAATCGAAACTCTCGAAAAGATCTTTCAAAATCAACCATCAATTTCTGTGCAGAAATCAAGGTTTTGATCTTATTTATTTATTTTATTTCGAATTAATTAATAATTAAAATAGGAATTTTTGATGTTGATGTTGTTTGTATGATTTGATGCTTGAATCTTGTAGATAAATTTATCCTGGTCATTTTGGTATATTATATGATGAATTTGGAGTTCAATAACATATAGAAAATTGAGTTTAATTCTCAGATTAATAAAATTAGGGTTTATGTGTTTCAATGTTCTTAATTGGAAATTAGGCGTTTCTTATTTAGTGGTTATTATTTAAAATTAATTGCATGGTTGAGTAGATCGTTTAACAACGAATCAAATGGTATAATTGAAATCAATGAACGATTCTGGGAAGGCCTTGGTTGGAAAATCGACCGTGGCGGCGGCGAGATTTTCCGTCGAGTATTCCGTTCGATTCGTTGACTTTTCGGCTGTTTTGACTCTACAGATCGATTCCTGGAAACAAGAACATCAAGTCTTGTTGATTTGAAGCGTTTCTGGGTTAAAAATCAAGTCGCCGGAAAAGCTTCTGGACGGCGTCCATGGCTTCTCCAGCGAGAGGGGGGACACGACTGTAAAATTTCAGTTTAGTCCCACGAGTTTTGCAAACCTTGTATTCTCAATACTCTTGTTTTAAAACTTTTCAAAAATAAGATTTATGTTCTAAAAATTTATAAAAACATGATTTCTTTTTTGTTTATTTTCAAAAATTGTATTTTCTTTTATAATTAATTTAAAAATTGTTTTAATTATTTTAAAATTACAAAAAATCAATATTTTTAATTTTGAAAATTATTTTTAAATCTTAATTAATTAATTAATTATTTTTATTTGATAATTAATTATTTAATTAGTTAATTAATTTAAATATTAATTGATTAATTAATTTAACTAGTTATTAATTAATTTTAAATGATTATTTAATTAGATTTAATTATTTATTTTCATTTAAAAATTCTGAAAAAAAGTTTTGAGCTTTAAAATATTATTTTAAATTATTTTTAAGGCTCGATAATTATTATTAAATTATTTTAAAGTCAAATTCGGTTATTTGAACCCTATTATTTAATTATGAAATGATTCGGAGACCCGTTTTTATTCCAAAAAATGTTCAAAAATTCGTATTAAATACTTGGAAAATCATTTTAACCCCGAATCTTCTTTGAAAAATTATTTTGATCGAATATCTTACGTGCTATGTGCTATATGTGATCTGATTGATGTATAATATGCATGTATGTGCATTATTTGACGGTTTTATTCGTAACTTTCAATCCGTACGTCGGATTTGGGTGAAACGAAGGGTAGATAGAAGCTTGTAACGAATAGAATGAGATGAGAAGTAGTATTGATAAGTACATGTGATGTCTAACAGAGGAAGCGAGACATAAAAATGGAAAGCAAGTTGTCAGTGAGTGGGACCCAATTGACAAGTGCTAGTAAAGTAAAAATGGATTGATAAGGCAAGTGTTTCTGCTCTTTCTTGTAGTATATTGCAAGTATCTTCGAACTCTATTCACATATGTCGTAAGTAGTTATGTCCATTCTTGTTATATTGCAAGTACTTTGAAGTACTTAACCCTAAACCCTGATTCTTATTGATCTTGAGCCATAAGCCTGATTTCTTGTAAACCATTGATCGTTGAATTCTCTGATACGAACCATAAATATATGATAATACTCCACAAATATATATCTACCATATAATGATTCATGATATACCATTGCTTAACATAAGAACCTTTATGCCTTGTATAACAGAACACTAACCCTTGTAACCATTGAACCTTTGGTCTTCTACATTCTGATTCTTTCCCTGGATTGAAAGTCAATCTTCCTGTTTACCGTGTTATACTTTCGGGGTATTGTGAATCACCCTATGCTTCAAGATAAATGTTGTATATGGTTCAGTTTATTGAATTACATTATTTATCTTGTTATATTATAAAATTGGATTGTTTTTAAATATGGACCGGATTCGTGGTCATGATAGGCCAATGTGTGCCTTGGATCCAGTATAAAGAGCAGAGCTGGGAGCCTTGCTCGGGGTTAGTGCGTGACTTATCAGCAGCCTAACCTTGATTTTTAAAAATGAAAGTGAATATCCATTTCTA
The DNA here is from genome assembly GCF_009905375.1 of Apium graveolens. Classification (NCBI taxonomy): domain Eukaryota; kingdom Viridiplantae; phylum Streptophyta; class Magnoliopsida; order Apiales; family Apiaceae; genus Apium; species Apium graveolens. The sequence goes on along the minus strand of NC_133652.1, from coordinate 178,525,304 downwards.
ATCATTGCTTATCAAGAAACTTGATTCCTTAAATTATTCAATTAATCATTACTAATCTCAGTGATTGTCATTATGACTTGGTGAGCTAGTTAGCTCACTCTTGTAAATATGTTTATGTTCTTTTCCAGTTAAAAAGGAAACTGGTGGTAGCGAGGATCCCCAGTCGAGTGCGCGAGCTAGGTTTCGAGGTTGAAATAGAATAAGCTAGCGGAAGATGTGTGGCTTAGTTGTGTTGAACATTTGTAATAAAGTTTTACTATAGTTGTAAGATAAATAAATTGGGCTTTGGTACATTGTAATATGAATAAGGTTGTGGCTTGTGGACATACTTTGAACTGTTGCGATCCGTGGTTATGGTAAGTAGGGTCTTTGCACATATTATTTCATAAACAGGTTTATATAAGGTGTGTGTATGTGTTGTGGATCCCAAAATTTTGACCCGGGTTTGGAGGGCGCCATAGTTTCTCTTCCAAGTCCGCCTAAATTACGAAATCAATCTTAAGGGTATCAATCTTTGAGAAGCATTAAACACAAATTAACATAAACAATTAATACGACCACAAAAACAGAGAGAAAACAATACAACTTATATATTTACAAAAGAATCTATTAAAGACCTAGAGAGAAAATTAGTTCATCATCTCAAAAGAAAACAATGCACAAGTGTATGTAAGCGTAGTAGAAAAGTAAGGAGAAAAGATGAAAACTGTAGATACAGCAATCTCCTCTTCTTCAAGCTTTTTCCCTCTTGAGCGTAGCCTCCCTGTTTCTTCCCTCAAAAACCTAATACCTAAGAATAATATCTGATGTATCTATATGTATCTATTTTAATATTTTAAGGAAAATATAAATAAGTTTCCCAAACTGATTCTATTTTCCAGGTAAAATTCGTTGTTGACTTTTTTCCAGAAAGTCTGGCCGCTCTAGATGGATTTTAATCTCTAGATCACCTTATAGTGAAAGAGAATCTCGTTATCTTCGCGTGGGCTGTTGAATATTTTATTTTGGACTTCTGGAACTCAAAATATGGCCCAAACAATTTAGCATATGTGTGTAGTCTAACAAATCCGAATTTTCCTCTAATAAATCTCCAAAATCAGCTTTTTATACTCCAATCCTTCCAAGTTTAGGATTCTTTACCTTCTACAGTAAAATATTATAATTTATTTAATAAAAATCCAATTAAATGTAAAATATAATAAATATATGGAATAGAATCATATAATATATATAAATATATACTCTATGAAATATCCCCACACTTAACCAATTGCACGTCCTCGGGAAAAGAAAGAAATAAAAACATTCTACACTAACTAATTCGACTTTCGTACATGACATGATTGCATTGAGCGAATGCAACAAGCCGTAAAACCCCTAGGCAGCCCTAGTAGGACGATTTTTATCTCGTGAGGGCTTATAGAAGATTTTTAACCACCAAGTCTCTTAAGCACGCAATATATCATGGTACTCTAGACATTATAAATCTCAATCACATGACAACCTGAAAATGTCTGAAAGTATAAGTACTCTCACTTAAGCATCAATTAATACAAAACAATCCAAGTATGCACAACATGTCTTTATAGACAAAAAATCATGAAATAGATATCAAAGTCAAAATCAGTAAGTAAGCATGCTATGGATATAAATCACTCATGACTCTCAACTCACACAAGTGTATAGGTGTAAGTATTTCAATCAATGTACATGTGCTACCATATGCCTTATTGTCCACCGAATCTCCACTATTTCATATCATGCACACATGAATCAAAAGGTCCTTGTTAAGGTTGTAACGAGGCTAGGGTATAGGTACAGGTATGATATCAAGAAAATAGGCTAACAAATGGCTAAATTTGATAAACCAGTAGAGCATAATATTCATTATTAGTTAAAGTACCCAACATGAAAATTAGATCATGTAAAAGATGATAAGTCTCTCACAAGCATCAAGTTTCAAAGCATATATGACCCATGTACTTCCCTACTTTCATATTGTAACAAGAAATGGACACAAACTTAATCTTGTTCTTTATTATTTTTTTTCTCTTTTTATTTTTATTTTTTTAAGTCAAGTAAATCTCCAGTAACCAAGGGCAGTGAAAAGTCACCAAGAACTGTGCTTAATACCAACACATTAATGGATCGTCCCTTTCATATGGCATTGTAATTGCCACCCAATGATCTCAAAGGAGTACCTGATCTTTCTTTTTTTTCTTTTTTTTTCAAGATTAAGTAGCTATTTTCTATTGATTCCCACCAAAATCTATCACCTCAATAAAAGAAATCCCCACACTTAAGATTCACTAACCCTGAAGTTGAATCAATATGCTCTACTAGTAAATCAAGAAAAGAATAAATAAGAAGGCTCAAGAATTTTGGACTGGTGATGAAAGAAACGGATATAAGCTCAAATAGGTTCACTAAGGATATATTTTTCACGGTTACTATTTAGGTAAATGAGGTTAATCCTAGTGCCTTTATCATATTTATGCACATACATAACATGTAGTCTCAAAACGGTTTAAAACAAGTTCTAGAGCATCATGCAAATGATGAACATCACATAACAAACAAAATAGATTGATAAAGAATGTATCAATCATAAATTAAGCTCAAATCAAAAACTTCGACTGCACCAAAAGGACTAAATTCTCACTTAAGTGTGGGGATTATATTAAAAATTGTAGAATGTAGTCCTTTTGGTGCAGTTGAACTTAAATTACATTGGTCAGGTCTTTTTGTAGAATGTATCAATCACATTGGATTTTTTTAAAAAAAATAATATTGAGAACACATCCCCACACTTAAGTGATTCATTGACCTCAATGAACAAATAGGAAAAAGATAAGAAAAAAATGCTAAAAAAACTATATTATAGTATAATATAATAATAATAATATAATAATAACTAACACAATCCTAAAAAATACAAAAAGAAAATAATAATAAAAAATATTATACAAAGAAAATAAGAAATACTCCCCCAGTGCTTGCTCATGAAGTCTCGCGCAAAAAGAATTAAGAAAGTAGCCTCCAAACGAAATTTTAGGGACTAGCTTTATGTAATAAAGAAATTTGTGCTTCTAATTACACCAAAAGCAATGCAGCAGAAGTGGTTGGCAGGGGAAATTAGGAAATTTGAAAGTTCGAGGCCAGGGTTCGAATCACCTGAGCAGCAACATTTCCATTTATTTATTTGTAAAGATATAACTGACTGGGGCCTGAGCGCCACGTGAATCCTGAGAGGTAACTGATGTAATGACAGCTTTAAAGTGGGCCAAATGAAACAGGCCTAAAGTTGTGGAATGATTGTCTGAAACATTCCCACAAGACAGCAGGAAACAGACAAGGTCTGCACCGCGGGTCAAAAAATCTGCACGCAGGTTTACACGGGGCGTACAGTGATGCTATGCACGGCGGTAACATGTCACACACCGAAGCACCGAAGCGCGTGAATAAAAAAATTTTGCAGAAACAAATTAGAGGCCATGCATACCACGGGTAGAGAAACGCGTACCGTGATTCGAAAATAAACATGTTCCAGAGGCTCTGTGCACCATATGGTCTATTGATTCCACTGCGGATTTAAAAAAAAATCCCAATGATACCCACACTGGATATTAATTGATGCATCAAAAATTAAGTCATGTTGTATCTACACAAAATTCATCAAGGCACCTTGCAAGAGTAAAAAAAATAAAAAATATACAATCTAAATAAATACAAAAAATAAAATAAAATTTACTAACCATACAACAGTCATGGGTTACCTCCCAAGAAGTGTTGTCGTTAATGTCATTTAGCCGGACGTCACTTTCTGATCATCAATCATTTTTGAATTTTATGGAGGAGACACTACGATCAGTGTCACCACCCATATATTGCTTGAGTCACTATCTGTTAACTTTAAATGTTCTTCCTGAACTCACATCTTCAACTTCGACTACACCAGAAGGACTAAATTCTACAATTTTTAATGGACCTGACCAATGTGATTTAAGTTTTCCTGGAAATATTTTGAGCCTTGAATTAAACAATAATACTAAATGACCGGGTTTCAATTCTTTCGCAACAATTTTTTGATCATACCACTTTTTCATCTTCTCCTTGTAAATCTTGTTATTCTTATAATCTTTAAAACAAAACTCTTCAAGCTCATTCAATTGAAGGAGACGTTTTTCCCCTACTGCCGCAAAATCAAAGTTCAACTTCTTTATGGCCCAAAATGCTTTATGCTCTAGTTCAACCGGTAAATGGCAAGATTTCCCATAAACCAATTGATATGGTGAGAAACCAAGATGTGTTTTATATGCGGTTATGCAGGCCCAAAGACTGTCATCTAACTTCTTTGACCAATCTTTTCTTATTGAATTAACCGTCTTCTCTAAAATTTACTTGATCTCTCTGTTAGAAACTTCAGTTTGCCCATTTGTTTGAGGATGATATGCACATGATACCTTGTGACGCACGCCATATTTTAACAACATTGCTGCAAATTGTTTATTACAAAAATGTGATCCCCCATCACTGATAATCGCTTTCGGAGTTCCAGAGCGAGTAAATATATTCTCCTTCAGAAATTCAAGTACCACAAATGCATCATTGGTTGGGGTTGCAATGGCCTCAACCCACTTAGAAACATAATCAACCACTAACAATATATATTGATTGCGGAACAACATCACAAACGGTCCCATGAAATTGATACCACATACATCAAACAATTCAACCTCTAAGATATAATTTAAAGGCATCTCACTCTTCTTAGAGATATTCCCTATTCTTTGGCATCCATCGCACTTTTCACAAATTCATGTGCATCTTTAAAGAGAGATGGCCAGTAAAAACCTGATTGTAGAACCTTTGCAGCAATCCTATCACCTTGAAAATGGCCATCATAGGGAGAACTATGACAATGATTCAAGATACTTTCCCTCTCATCATCAGGAATACATCTTCTTAAAATATTATCAGGCCCAAGCTTGAAAAGATAAGGCTCATCCCATATAAAAGGATTTAATCTGATGCAAAAATCTTTTCTTTTGTTGAAAATTAAAATCGTTAGGGATGATATTTCTCACCAAATATCTAACAAAGTCATCAAAACATAAAAGTCCATCGGTGTTGACAGACATAAGCTTTTCATCAGGAAAAGAATCATCAATGCTTTGAGAATCATCAGAATTCTCCTTGTTCTCCAACCGGGATAGATGATCAGCAACTTGATTTTCAGAACCCTTTATATCCTTGATTTCCAAATCAAATTCTTGCAAGAGTAAAACCCATCGAATTAAACGAGGCTTTGCATCTTTCTTCTCATTCAGATATTTAATAGCAGAGTGGTCAGTGTACGCAGTTAGTTTTGTACCCACAAGATATGATCAAAATTTCCCAGAAGCATACACCACAACAAGTAGTTCTTTCTCAGTAGTTGTATAATTTAATTAAGCCCATAAAGAGTTGTTAAGAATATGTTGTGAACTTGATGATAAGCTAAACAAAACACTTTAGTAGATTTAACTTGGTGAATATTGTAGCACTCGATGGATGATCTAATATAGTCCCGACGGATGAACTTTTTTAGTCCCGACGGATGACAGATTAACATCCATCGAGTGAGTAGCTTATGTAACAAATAAGTTTTGTAGCACATTTCTGCAAGTAACATTGTGTAGATTCTATAAGAGTATATGAGTCATGTTGACTACTAGTGGATATACAAAATAGGGTGACTAATTGTAAATATAAGATGTCTTGTAATTCTGTATAAATGAAAGGGAGTCAAGTGACATAAAAGACTCCCGACGGATGATCTACAAGACTCCCGACGGATGATCAACAAAGCTCTCGATGGATGACAAACATAGTCTCGACACATGATCAAATTTAAATAGCTGTTGACAGTGACAGCACAGTCAGATGTGTTGGGTGTTTGCAAAAGGAATGTGGCAGCCTGTTAAGTAGGTACCAGTTCCATACAATTGTGAAGATATTCAAAAATGCTGGAAATAGTAGTGAAGGAGCATGGAGTTAGACTAGATATGTTTTGTTTTATTATCTTGTCTTATTGTAATGTAAACTTGGTGATATATAAACCAAGTGTAGCAAGTAGAACAATTAACTAAGCAAGCAAATTTTCAGAGAAACATATCAAGCTATATTCTGTAAGAATTTCTCTGTAGTTTAGTTGTTCAAACTTGTAAGCAGCTGTGAGCTATTTAAAGCTTCACAAAGTTCTCAATTTGATATATATATATATCTCTGGTGGATACTTTCAAATCCACCAGAGAGTTTTAAAAGCTTGTGTTTTTATTACATAGTGTTTTGATTTCTATCACTCTTTATTCTGCACCATTGCTAATCAAACACTGTTATATTTATCAAGTTAGAACACTCTTTAAATTTGAAAAAGTAGCCAGAATTACATTCAACCCCCCTTCTGTAATTTTTGTTGTAGTGTTAGGGAATAACAATTGGTATCAGAGCAAGCTCTTGAAGAACAAAGAGTATAAAGATCACAACAAACAACAAGATGAACAAAAAGGATGTTGGAGTGAAGATTCCATTTCTGGACAAAGACAACTATCACCACTGGAAGGTGAAGATGCACCTACATCTTTTTTCTCAAGAGGAGGCCTATGTGGACTACATAGAGAGAGGTCCTCATTTACCAATGAGAGTTGCAACTGGCAATGAACCATCTGTTCCAAAACCTAGGCATGAATGGTCAGATCCTGACATTGAACAAGTCAGGAAAGACAAGAAGGCCATGAATATATTGTTCAATGGAGTTGATGGTGATATATTTGATAGCATCATTAATTGTAAAATAGCCAAAGAGGTTTGGGACACAATCCAGATAATTTGTGATGGTACTGAGCAAGTAGGGAGAATAAGATGCAGCTAATGATTCAGTAATATTAGCACTTCCACTGTAAAGAAAGTGAGTCTCTCACTAAGATATTAAGTAGATTTCAAAAGCTACTAAATACTCTAAAGTTGCATGGAAGAGTCTATCAAACAAAAGACTTTAACCTCAAGTTCCTTAGATCTCTTCCAAAGGAGTGGAAGCCAATGACAGTCTCATTGAGAAATTCACAGGATTACAAGGAGTTCACCTTGGAGAGACTGTATGGCATCCTGAAAACCTATGAGCTTAAAATAGAGCAAGATGAGAGGATGTATAAAGGAAGAAAGAAAGGAGGGTCCATAGCACTGGTTGTTGAGTTAGAGAACGAGAAAGAAATGAAGGTAGAACCTGTTGAGTTTACATCAAAGGTCTGTGAAAGCAAGGGTAAAGGGCTGGTTGCTGATAATGAAGATCAATTGAGCCAAGATGACATGGATGATATTGATGAACATCTAACATTCTTATCTAAAAGATTTTCCAAGATCAAATTCAAGAAGAATTTTGGAGCAGCTAAGCCAAACAGAAACATGGTTGATAAGTCTAAATTCAAGTGTTTCAAATGTGGCTTGGCTGGTCATTTTTCCAGTAAATGTAGAAAGTATGATTTCAGCAAAAAAAGTATGAGCCCGTTGATTATAAACAGAAATACTTTGAGTTGCTCAAACAAAAGGAAAGGGCTTTCATCACATATGAGAATGATTAGGCTGTAGATGGATTGGATGAAGATGAAGAAACAAGCTATGTCAATCTAGCCCTAATGGCCAAATCTGATGAAACAGAAACAAGTTCTTCAAGCAATCAGGTAATCACTACTAACCTAGCATATTTATCTAAAGCTGAGTGTAATGATGCAATAAATGACATGTCCACAGAATTATATCACTTGCGTGTTACACTTAAATCTCTCACTAAGGAAAATACTAAAATTAAAGAAAATAATTTGTTTTTAAGTGAGAGGAATAATGTGCTAGAGTCTCAGTTTATTAAATTTGAGAAATTCAGAATTGAATGTAAGATTGCTAAGGATGAATTAACTGAGCCCTTGAAGAAAGAAGAGATTTTAAAGAAGCAGCTTGAACGAGAACAGGAAGTGATTAAGGCATGGAAGTCATCCAGAGATGTTCATGCTCAAATCACTAAAGTTCAAGGTATTGAGTCCTTCTGTAATGCAGCTTGGAAGAAGAGTAAAGAGAAGCTTGAGTCCAATTTGGTTGAAGGTCTACTGACAGATGTGGACTCGACGAATAATGAAAACCATCCATCGGATAATCAAAAGGATTAACCATCGAGTGACAAGGAGCCACATCCGTAGGCTGTGAGTAAACCAGTTAGCAAAGCTAAGCTAGCTAAGTTAAATGAGAAATATGGATCAGTTTCTAAGAATTTTATTCCAGGAGAATCAAGTCAAGTCAGGAAGGAAAAGAAAGTTAATGTTGGTCATTTGTCTATCAAGCAATTGAATGACAGATTGGCAAAATTGAGATTAAAACAGAAGATAAAAGTAAAAATAATAGAAATGGGAAAGTAGAAATTAACAAACATAACAACTACACACCTGATAAATATGCACCAAGAAAAATCTGTGTTAAGTGTGGTAGTGTTAATCATTTATCTTTTAATTGAAAACTTGCCATGCCTACTCCTATGTCTGCACCCTCTTCTTTTCCCAACATGACTGCCATGCCTACAATGCTTATGAATTTTATGTCTACTCAGAATATGAATGCACAATTTGCTAATATGCCATTTGCACCTAGTCCTTATTATGCTGCATTTAGTATGGCTCAAATGCCATTTAGCATGCCTTACTAGAATAATATGTTTGCAAATAGCATGCCTTTTCCTGTTAATCAAAATGTGCATGATAAATCTGTTCTAATGACTGGTTTCAAAGGTCCAACACAAATGACTAAGGATGAATCAGAAATTCCCAAGTCAAATGAGATCAAACCTAAGAAATCAAAGAAGAAAGCTAACAAGGCAGGACCCAAGGAAACTTGGGTACCAAAATCAACTTGATTCAATTTTGATGTGTGCAGGGAAATAGAAAGAATCTTTGGTATTTGGATAGTGGTTGCTCAAGGCACATGACTGGAGATTCTACCCTGCTCACTGAGTTCAAGGAAAGAGCTGGCCCAAGTATCACTTTTGGAGATGTCAGCAAGGGTTATACTGTGGGATATGGCTTGATTTCAAAAGATAATGTCATCATTGAAGAAGTTGCCCTAGTGGATGGTCTCAAGCATAATTTGTTGAGTATCAGCCAGCTTTGTGATAAGGGCAACTCAGTTACTTTCAATTCTGAAGTCTGTGTTGTGACAAACAAAAAGAGCAACAAAGTGGTTCTCTCTTGAGTGATAAAAGGAAATGTGTACTTAGCTGATTTCAACTGATCTAATGCAGAATTATTAACTTGTCTTCTCAGTAAAGCAAGTCAAGATGAAAATTGACTATGGAACAAGAAGTTGTCTCATCTAAACTTCAAGACCATGAATGAGCTTGTTAAGAAAGAACTGGTTAGAGGTATTCCTCAAGTGGAGTTTACTAAGGATGGATTGTGTGATGGCTGCCAGAAAGGAAAGCAGATCAAAACATCATTCAGAAAGAAGCTTGATTCAACAATTGAAGAACCTTTGTAATTGCTGCGCATGGATTTGTTTGGACCAGTCAATGTGGTTTCCATCTCAAGAAAAAGATTTTTCCTAGTTATTGTGGATGATTTCTCAAAGTTCTCTTGGACATATTTCCTAAAGTCTAAAGATGAAGCTAGTGAAATCATCATCAATCACATATGGCAAGTCAACAACCATCCTGATTTTAAAGTAAGAAGAATCAGGAGTGACAATGGAACTGAGTTCAAGAATTCTGTGATGAGTTCATTTTGTGAAGAGAATGAGATTATGCATGAGTTTTCTGCAGCAAGAACTCCATAATAAAATGGAGTAGCGGAAAGAAAAAACAGATCTCTTATTGAAGCTGCAAGGACAATGCTTGAAGAATCAAAGTTGCCAACATATTTTTGGGCTAAAGCTGTGAATACTACCTACTACACTCAGAATATCTCTTTGCTTAATCAAGCAAAGTGCATGACACCCTACCAATTGTTCAAGAATTGGAAGCCAACTCTAAATTTTATTCATATCTTTGGCTGCAAATGTTACATCTTAATGAATCAAACTGATCAACATGGAAAGTTTGATGTTAAAGCAGATGAAGGAATTTTTGTTGGATATGTTGTGGGAAAAGTATATAGAGTCTACAATCTAAGAACCATCACTGTTATGGAAGCAGTACATGTTGTGTTTGATGATAAAAATATTGAAGGACTACAAGATGGAGATTTCCATGAAAGCCTCAAGTTTCATAATGTAGAGATGGTTAGTGATGATAGTGATGATGAAAGTGATCAACAAACAGTGACTAAGGATAATGCAGAAAAATCTACAACTAATGAAGCACATAATTCAACATCTGTCGAGTTACAAAATGCTTCATCCGTCGGGAGATAATCTGCCTTATCCGTCGGGAGACAATCAGCTTCATCCATCGAGATACAAAGTGCATCATCTGTCAGAACAATGAGAGAACTGATAGTCATAACAGATCACCTACACAAAGTACCCCTTTCTCAAATCAAAGATTCACAAACTCAGGGGGAGTTTCTCATAATCAAAACTCAGTCACACATCAAGACAATAAAGAGGCCTCTTCATCTAGAGCTAATCTACCTCAAAAAAGGAAATGGACTAAAGATCACCCTTTTGAGCTCATCATTGGTGATGCATCTTTAAGAGTTCAAAAAAGGAGAACAACTCAAGAATAATATCTATATAGCTTCCTTTCTAAGGAAGAACCAAAGAAGGTAGAAGAAGCTTTGTTGGATCCTGATTGGATTTTAGCTATGCAGGAGGAGCTAAACCAATTTGAAAGGAACAAAGTATGGAAGCTGGTACCCAAACCTAAAGAAAAGAATCCAATTGACACCAAGTGGGTATTCAGAAACAAGATGGATGAAAATGGCATAGTGGTCAGGAACAAAGCTAGATTGGTTGCTAAGGGCTATTTCCAACAAGAAGGAATAGATTTTGATGAAACTTTTGCTCCTGTTGCAAGAATTGAAGCCATCAGAATTTTCTTAGTTTATGCAGCTCATGCCAATTTCAAGGTCTATCAAATGGATGTCAAAAGTGCCTTTTTGAAAGGAGATTTGGAGGAGGAAGTCTATGTCAGTCAACCTCCTGGTTTTGAAGATCCAAATTTTCCAGAATATGTCTACTATCTTTTGAAAGCACTTTATGGACTAAAGCAAGCACCTAGAGCCTGGTATGACACTTTATCAAAGTTTCTTTTGGAAAATCACTTCACAAGAGGTACTGTTGATAAAAATTTATTCTTTAGAAATGTTAATGGCTCTAGCATACTTGTTCAAATTTATGTAGATGATATTATATTTGGCTCTACAGATGAAAAACTTTGCAAAAAGTTTTCAAAATTGATGCAAAGTAAGTATGAAATGAGCATGATTGGGGAACTAACTTACGTTCTTGATTTACAAGTTAAGCAAGTTAGTGATGAAATATTCATTAGTCAAACTAAATATATTTATGATCTTTTAAAGAAGTTTGATCTAATGGATTGCACATCTGCAAAAACTCCCATGGCCACTATAACTGAACTTGAATTAAACACTACTGAAAAGTATGTGGATATATCAAGCTATAGGGACATGGTTGGCTCACTTCTGTACTTAACAACTAGTAGGCCAGATATAATATTTGCTACTTGTCTTTGTGCTAGATTTTAGGCTGATCCTAGAGAATCTCACTTAGTAGCTATAAAGAGAATTTTCAGATATCTCAAGGGAACTCCAAAACTTGGCATTTGGTACCCTAGAGATTCTGGTTTTGATCTAACTGGTTATTCAGATGCAGATTATGCAGGTTGTAAAATAGACAGAAAAAGTACAACATGTACCTATCAATTTCTAGGGAACAAGCTTGTGTCCTGGTTTAGTAAAAAGCAAAATTCAATTTCCACTTCTACAGCTAAAGCTGAATATATTGCTTCTGGTAGTTGTTGTGCACAGATTCTGTGGATGAAAAACCAATTGTTGGACTATGGTCTACAAGTGGACAGAATTCCCATTTTCTGTGATAACACAAGTGCAATTGCCATCATTGAAAATCCATTACATCATTCAAGAACAAAGCACATAGACATCAAGTACCACTTCATTAGGGAACATGTGATGAATGGTACTATGGAACTTCATTTTGTTCCAAGTGAAAAGCAGCTTGCAGACATCTTTACCAAGCCACTTGATGAATCCACCTTTTCTAGGTTGGTAAGTGAGTTAGGTATGCTTAATTACTCTTGAATCATTTTAGATATTTTTGCAAGTTATAATGTAGCCAGAAACTTAATTGATTTTTCTGTTTTGGATGAAATTTTGGCTAAGTCAAAATTTACATCCCGACGGATGATCATTATCCATCGAGTTTGATCATCCGTCGGAATTATATTTATTAATAAAAATCAATTACTTTTCTGGATTATTTTATAACCCGACGGATAATTATTTTACTCTCATCCGTCGAATTGTCTCAATCTTAGCCGTTAAAACTCTGAACATTATCCATCGGGTATACTTACAGTTTGTAAGTATAACATGACGGATAATTGACAGAATTTTGACAGTTTTTTTATTTTTAAACGGCTATTTTGGGCTATTTTAATTGGATACTTTATTTCACCTTATTATTTTTGACAATTTATTTTTGAGATAGTATAAAAGGAGAATTCATTTTTATTCAATTCTTTTATCATTCTCAAATCAATTGCTCTAACTCCTTTCTTCTCCAAAGCAAATTCTCTCTTTGCAAAATTCCATAATTCAACAATGGCACCAGTAGTGAAAATTATGTCTCAGTCTGGGTTTATCTATGAAAAGAACAACTTCGTAGCTCTTGTGAACAAGGAGATTCCACAATCTGGAGACTTTCATAAAATGATGGACTTTGTGAAGACCTGTAAACTCAATTATGCAATGCTGGAATCACCCACAATCTACTGTGAAGTTGTGGAGGAGATATGGACAACTGATGTGTACCAATTTTCTGACAAGACCATAACTTTCTCTCTAAAAGGTAAGCAGTTCTGCATCAATACTGACATTATCAAAGCATGCTTTAATATTCCAGATAACACTACTATTGTTCCACACACTAATGATAATTTAACTACCATGTTAAATTCTATGGGCTATGCACTTTCAAACTCTAAGTTAAGTGAGATTAGGAGGCTAGGTCTTAGAAAGGAATAGAGCTATCTGTGTGATGTGGTAACTAAGATATTTTTTAGTAAAGTGAGTAATTTTGATTCTGTTAACATTTCCATGCTTAACATGCTTTATATGCTAGTTACTAATAAGTACTTTAACTTCAGTAACTTGATCATGTTTGAGTTAGGTTATAAGTTAGGGGAACTTAATAAGAGAGGTAAAAGTGTCTATTATACTAGATTCTTTATGATGCTTGCTAACCATCTTATTGAGAACATTACTGTTGAGAACCCAACCAACAAGCTAAATTGTTGGGTTCAAGAAAGGAGATTCATTGTAGATCTCAACAGAGCAAGTCACCACAAAGAGTTGCCCCTCTTCAACTTTCCAATCATGGAGGGCCCTCAGGTAAGTGAGGTAAGCACCACTGTCTTTACTCTTCCAACCTCACAAATTTCTTTGCCTTTAAGTGTAGCTATGGTATCTGTATCAATAAACCAACAGATGCCTACCCAAGCTACCAAAACAACAACTTCAAAACCCAAAATAAAGAAAGTCCCCTCTGGTTTCTCTCAAAAGAAACCAGTTACAAAATCTACCAAACATAAAGAGGGGAGTGTGAAGGAGAGTGAGCTATGTGAGGGACAGGGTGAAAATCAAAGAAACCCTAAGGATAAGGCTTGTGAGATAAGTGTACCCAAAACTAGCCACACCACAGTTTCCCAACAAACCGTGGTTGTTAATAAGGAAATAAGCTCAATTCTAGTTTCATCCTTCCAAAAGGATGCTACTATTGAAACAAGCTCCCAACCAGGAGCACAAACCAAGAGGGTTAGGGACATAAGTTCACCACAGACTTATGCCAGAAAGAAAAGATCTAAAACCCTTGGGGATGCACAGGGAACACACACAGTACAAACTGGAGCTAAAGACTCAGTCACTGCACCATCTCAAAGTCAGCTTGATGTGGCTCCAATAAATGTGGAGTCACAGCCAAAACTATTGATAATTGAAGCACCTGAAACACCAAATTCACCCACAAACTCACTGGATGTAGACATGATTCATACATCATTTCCAAATTCTCCATCTTTAACTCTCTCGGAGAAGCCAAAAATCCAAGCAAGTGAGCATCATCTTTTAGGTGATTTATTAGATCACTTGCCAATTCTTTCTAAGTCTATTGAGACATATGTGCCCAAATTTTCATCAATCTGCATAGATTCTATAATAGTCTCCACTCCAAACTCATTCATTTATTCTATCCCGGTGGATATTATTCATCCGTCGAGTAGTGATTGTATCTCGAAGGATGTGCCTTACAGCAGTCATCCGTCGGCTAGCCAAACTACTATTCCGATGGATGTTCCTCATCCGTCGGTCCTCTCTGCACAACTTCAAATCCCAATTATTGTCACAAGTGCATATGATCTAGTAGTAGTGTAATCACTCTTAGGACTGAGGGCAGAGAGTGAATTGAGTGAGAGGCTGGGATGCTCCCAGGCAAAAGGAGAGGAAAAGAGTGAACCTATGCAGACCATTTCTTCAGGTCTGGCAAAAATGAGTCAGAGGAGTCCCACCTTAGATGGTGAAGGTGAGGGTGTGAGGGTGGGAAGCGAAGGGGAGCCCTTGATGCAAGAACAGAGAGATCATGAGAGAAATAAAGGTACAGGAGAAATAAGGTTGGACATTATTGTAAGTGAGTCAATGAATGCCAATGATGCAGACAGAGAGAAACTATCTTAGCATGATCAAGATGCCATATATTCCATCTTCTTGGATGCTGAGGCATTTACTCATCCTGTTCTAGCATATCAACTTTTGGCTGGAAAGGGCAATGAAAATACAGAAAGGATGCTGAACCCGGTGCATACTACACAATCCATTGAAAGAGATAAGGATGCCATCACAGCCATGCCACCTAGAGCTGGTGATGATGTTGACTATGGTACTGGTGATTCTGCAGATTTCTTTGGAGATGATGGTGATAATGAAGAGCTCATGGACATAGGGGGCAAAGCAGGCCCTAGCTCTAGATCAAACATTCCTTCTTGGGTGTTTTCTAAAGAGTGTGATGAGCATAATTTTAAGACAACTCTCTTTCACATCATCCAATAGACACAAAATGCTCTTCACGCCTCTACCAATGCTAGCACCAAGAAGCTTCTACAGGCACATCTTAACTCACTGCAACTCCATAAAATCCAAGTTCTTCAACATAAGCAAGATGTCACTTTCATCAAGACAGAGATTGACCAGGTAAAGAAAGATGTTTCTTAAAGATTGGATGCTAAAATAAAGATGCAACAATGCTTGACATTAAAAGACAGCTAAGGAAGGACTCTGATCTTGCCACTAAAGTGGATTCCCTGGATACAAGGTTGACTGCCATAGAAGCCTCTCTAATAGCTATTCATCTTCATCAGGCACATCAAACTAAATTGCTGTAAAAGCTGGTGGCTGCACAAACCTCCTCCTCCAGTCTACTTGAAGATACCAAAAGGGGGGAGAAAGAATTATCAACTCAAGTCAGTCAAGCAGAGCCAACAAGTGAGGGGGAGCATATGATAAATGTTCACATCAGTCAAGTAATTGTTCCATAAATTACTCTGTCAAAGCCACCAGTATTGGACAACATTGATCTGATTCAAATAGCAGCTGCTAAACTTGCTTCAAAGACAAATCCAAAGATGCTTGATGTTGCAGCTGTTGAGATGGAACTAGATGAGAAATGGAAGAATATTGATGCTGATATTCAGAAGAAATTTGGTCAGTTACAGAAGCCAGACAAGACTTTCTATCACCATTCTCAAGTCAAACATATCTCAGTGCATGAAATGAGTCTAGGCAGCTTGGAAAAAGGCCAACCTTCATGCATCAAGTCTTCAAAAGCTAAACTGATTCTGAAGCCTAAAAGAAACTACTCAAAGTTCTCAAACAAAAACCCTGTGGATCTTTTGTTTGAGACACCTAGGCCAGATGAAAAGAAGCTGCTGGCAAGGTCAATTGCATTTTACAAAGATCCATCTGATTCAGTTCAAAAGACGATAATTGCCAAGATATACAGGAATGGAAAAGAGATCTGTGTGGTGGTTGGACACCCTCTATTTTTAGAAGCTAAGAAGGAAGAAAAACAAAGGATTAATCAAGAAAAGAAGCAGGCTGTTCTAGATGCTAAGAAGCTCAAATAAAAGAAGGAGCAAGCTGCTATCTTGGCCAAACTTCAAGCTGTCAAATCTACAACTGAGATGTCTGAAAATCCACCTGTGATAATTGAAGCTCAGAAGAAACAAATGCAAAATGAACCTACACAGAAAAGAAGATTCAGATACAAGCTTCATTCTAAGAGAAAATTGGACTTTAGTGATGAGGAAATGGAAGACTACATTCCCAAACAGTCTATAACTTCAACTCAGACATCCAAGCCCTCAGTGGTACATAAAGAATTCAAGGTGGATCTAACTAAGAATTTTCATGGTGAGCCTATTATTCCAAAAGATGAGCCATTAGACTTGGAAAGTCTGCCAATTCCTGAATTCAACTTACCTATCTTCAACAAGCCAAAGAAGACAAAGATAAGAGCAACCAAAAAAAGCAAGCCTGATACTCTCATAACCAAGACCCTAACCAAATCTAAATCTGCAGTCAACAAGGAAGATATGTTATATATCTGTGATATCGAGGAGTTCTCAGACTTAAACCTCTACTGGGATGAAC
Source organism: Apium graveolens (assembly GCF_009905375.1). Lineage (NCBI taxonomy): Eukaryota > Viridiplantae > Streptophyta > Magnoliopsida > Apiales > Apiaceae > Apium > Apium graveolens. The sequence continues at coordinate 178,508,391 of NC_133652.1, read as the reverse complement.
TGAAAGAAGTAAGAGGAATTGATGCTCACAGACATCTTCCTGAAAGATTGGTGTTTAAGTACAAGGCAGGGAAAGAAATCACATGGCCTCTTCACAGGATCCTAGAAGAAAGCCAATCTGTACTAATAAAGATCTACTCATCTTTCAAAAAGAACTTTGGATTCAATGTTACTGCAAGGAGATTGGCTTTGAAGAAGATTGAAGAGCTAAGGAGTAATAGAGCCAAAGATGCACTTCCAAAAACTCTATCAGTCCCTTTCACTGGGAAGAGAGTGCATTCGAGGCCTTATTGGCTGATGGAATTCATGGATGATAAGGGAGTTAAAAGATTTTTCAGACTGGATGACCAATTGAGTATCTCTAGCAATGAGACTTTATTGGAAATATAAGAAATGTTGAATCTATCCGAAGCTGATGAACTTTAATTCCATAGACAACTCAAGAATCAAATAGAGGAGAACAACAGGAAGCTTGGGAAGAAATTCTGATAATTAAGGAAATAGACATATCTGCTCAGACTAGAGGAGCACCTTGATAATTATTCTGAGAACTCTTTGTAGACTTTGCTTTGTTCAATTTTCAGTAAACCTAGTAGCACTTGTCAGTTTTATCTGCTACTTTTTAATCTGTTTTTTTGGGTGTTTTTTTATCATCAAGTTTCTCTTAATTTATGGCTACAATTCCAGTAGACATAAATTGGGGGAGATTGTTAGGAATATGTTGTGAACTTGATGATAAGCAAAATAAAACACCTTAGTAGATTTAACTTGGTGAATATTGTAGCACTCGACGGATGATCTAATATAGTCCCGACGGATGAACTTTTTAGTCCCGATGGATGACAGATTAAAATCCATCGAGTGAGTAGCTTATGTAACAAATAAGTTTTGTAGCACATTTCTGCAAGCAACATTGTGTAGATTCTGTAGGAGTATATGAGTCATGTTCACTACTAGTGGATATACATAATAGGGTGACTAATTGTAAATATAAGATGTCTTGTAATTCTGTATAAATGAAATGGAGTCAAGTGACATAAAAGACTCTCGACGGATGATCTACAAGACTCCCGACGGATGATCAACAAAGCTCCCGACGGATGACAAGCATAGTCCCGACGGATGACCAAATTCAAATAGCTGTTGACAGTGATAACACAGTCACATGCGTTGGGTGTTTGCAAAAGAAATGTGGCAGCCTGTTAAGCAGGTATTTGAGAACAAAGAAGCATTACCATTTCCATGCAATTGTGAAGATATTCAAAAATGCTGGAATAAAGTAGTAAAGGAGCATGGAGTTAGACTAGATATGTTTTGTTTTATTATCTTGTCTTATTGTCATGTAAACTTGGTGATATATAAACCAAGTGTAGCAAGTAGAACAATTAACTAAGCAAGCAAATTTTCAGAGAAACATATCAAGCTATATTCTGTAATCATTTCTCTGTAGTTTAGTTGTTCAAACTTGTAAGCAGCTGTGAGCTATTCAAAGCTTCACAGAGTTCTCAATTTGATATATATATATATGGTGCATACTTTCAAATCCACGAGAAAGTTTTAAAAACTTGTGTTTTTATTACTTAGTGTTTTGATTTCTATCACTCTTTTATTCCGCACCATTTCTAATCAAACACTGTTATATTTATCAAGTTAGAACACTCTTTAAATTTGAAAAAGTAGCCAAAATTACATTCAACTCCCCTTCTGTAATTCTTGTTGTATTGTTAGGGAATAACAAGTGTCTTACTTGCATAGTAAATAAGGTGAAAGATTTTATTACTTTGTTCACCCAAAACTGCTCTAAGTGCAAAGTCGCTAGCATCACACATCAACTCAAAAAGGAGGCTCCAATCTAGAGCGATAATAATTGGTGCAGAAACCAATTTCATTTTAAGCTCCTCATATGTTGCAAGACAAGAAGCATCAAATATAGATTTGACATCCTTCTCTAATAGATTACACAATGGCTTTGAGAGTTTTGAGATATCTTTGATGAATCACCTATAGAAACCATGTCCAAGAAAACTTTGAATTCCTTTAACAGAACTCGGTGGGGGGAGCTTTTCAATAGTTCCCAGCTTCACTCTATCAACCTCTAAGCCTTTTCTTGACACTTTATACCCAAGTACAATGCCTTCTTACACCATAAAATGACATTTTTCCCAATTTAGTACCAAGTTAGTTTCTTCACACCGTTGCAACACTCAAGCTAAGTTACTCAAGCATGAATCAAAAGACTCACCAAGTAAAGAAAAAATCATCCATAAAAACTTCCACACCCTGTTCTACCATGTCTGAGAATATAGCCATCATGCACCTCTGAAAAGTAGGTGGTGCATTGCATAAACCAAATGACACTCTTCTGAAAGCAAAAGTCCCGAACGGGCATGTAAAAGTAGTCTTCTCGTAATCCTCGGGTGCTATAGCAATTTGATGGTAACCAGAATACCCATCCAAGAAATAATAGAATTCCTTACCTGCTAGTCTGTCCAATATCTGACCAATGAATTGTAAAGGAAAATGATCTTTTCTCGTGGCCTTGTTCAATTTTTGGTAGTCCATGCATACCCTCCATCCTCTTACTATTCTCGTAGGAATGAGCTCATTCTTCTCATTAACCACAACTTTAATTCCCTCCTTTTCGGCAAACATTGAACTGGGCTAACCCAAGAGCTGTCTGAGATAGGATAGATGATTCCTGCATCAAGCCATTTGATGATCTCCTTCTTTACCACTTCTTTCATAATAGGATTTATCCTTCTTTGATGTTCGATATTAGGCTTGTGACCATCTTCCATTGAAATTTTATGCATGCAGAATGAAGGACTTATACCTTTGATATTAGTAATTTTCCACGCAATAGCTTTTTTAAAATCCTTCAAAACTCGCAGTAACTTCTCTTCTTGTGTAACTGAAAGAGTAGAAGATATAATTACGGGCAAAGTTACATTCTCATCGAGAAATACGTACTTGAGAAGCTTTAGAAGTTGTTTCAACTATATTTTAGGAGGCTCCTCAGTAGATGGTTTTGATATCTAGGATTTCTCTGGCATCTCAAAACTCTCAAAATTATGAAAAGTTCTCTGATAAGTAGGAAGTGCATTTAGTTCCATGATACATTCAACAATCTCCTCAAAACTCTCATACCCTGCTTCTTGTAAAGATAACTCTAGAGCATCAGTAGTGTGATGAGATAACAACTGCTTGTCATCTTCACCTGTGATAGCATTCAAAGAAAAACAACTTTCCTCATCATTAGAAAACTTCATAGCAGAGAAAACATTAAAGGTGACTTGATCATCCTGCACACTCATAGTTAACTTTCATTTCTGAACATCAATAAGAGTTCTTTCAGTAGCTAAAAATGGCCTACCAAGAAGCAATGATATGTCTGAATCCTCTTCCATATCAAGAACAATAAAATCTGTAGGAAAAATGAATTTATCCACCTTTACAAGAACATCTTCAACTATACTCCTGGGATATGCCAAATATCTATCGGCCAACTGCAACCGAACTGATGTTGGCTTAACTTCTCCAACTCCTAGCTTCATAAAAATTGATAATGGAAATAAATTGATACTTGCTCCCAAATTACATAAAGATTTTCCAAAATATTGTGTTCCAATAGTGTAGGGAATAGTGAAGCTCCCCGGATCTTTGTGTTTTGGAGGAAGCTTTTTCTGTAGAATAGCACTACACTCCTCAGTTAAAGATACAATTTCAAATTCTTCTAACCTTCTCTTTCTTGACAGAATATCCTTTATGAACTTGACATAGCTTGGCATTTGCTCCAATGCTTTTTCAAAAGGAATATTTATAGAAAGCTTCTTGAAGACATCCATAAATTTATGAAACTGCTTCTCTTATTTTTGCTTCTGCAATCTCTTAGGGAATGGAGGAGGAGGATAAACCGGTTTCTTTAGTGTTGGTGCATCAGTCTGAGAAATGTGTAGTGCAATAAGTTCTTTATTCACCATTTTATTAAGCTCTTCACTAAATTCAGCCTCAATGTTTGCATCAACATCAATCTTCTTTATATTTCCTTCGATTTCCTTTCCACTTCTCAAAATAATTGCCTTACAATGCTCCCTCATATTATTTTTTGTATTTGGCTCACTATCACTAGGCAAAGAACCTTGAGGACGATTATTCAGGGCACTAGCTAACTAACCCATCTACATATCTAAAGCTCTCATCGATCCGTTTTGGCTTGGAATCATAGCATTTATTTTCTGGATATATTGAAGAAGAAGATCTTCAGTGGTTGGCTTCTTTTCAATCTCTTGTGACTTTGGTTTCTGTTGAGAACCCGCAGGTACATTATACTTGTATGGCATGTTTGGTCTAGCATTGTTACTCCATGAAACATTGGGATGATTCCTCCATCCAGGATTATATATTGGAATAAGCATTATTTTGCTGGTTACTTGAATTCCCCACATAGTTCACGGTATTAGACTGTGATGCATTATGATACATCAATGGACATTGTTGAGTTGGATGTCCTTCTCCACACAAATAACAAAATGTTGGAGAATTTTGAACTTGTTGAACCTGTTGCACTGGTTGATGCTTATCCACTGATAATGACTCTAACTTTTTATTTAAGGCTTCGAATTGTGATACCATTTTAGTTGAGAAAGATGTAAAAGGATCAACTTTCATACACACCTGCCACTTTCTTTGAACTTGCTCGATCATAAACCCTATATTTGTTTGAAATGATGTCCTCTAGAATCTCGAACGCATCTTCTGTATACTGGTTAATTAAGGAACCTCTCGCAGCTCCATCAACTTGAGCAGCACATTGCAATGTCAACCCATTATCGAATGTACGAACCTTCTGTTGATCAGATAGCCCATGATGTGGAAACTTCCTCAAGAGATCTTCAAACCTCTCATAACCATATCGAATTGCTGAAAATTATGAATTTCTTTGATCAGACGCTCTGTCTTCGCTGGAAAGAAGTACTTGTTTAAAAATTTCTCAACAAGTTGATTCCATGTAGTGATAGAGTTGATCGGTAGAGAGTCCAACCATTCTCTTTCTCTTCCATCAAGTGACCGACTGAATATCCTTAGTCTTATAGTCTTCTCAGTAACACCATTGACCTTGAAATTGTCAACAATCTCAAGAAAATTCATCAAGTGAACATTTGGATCTTCAGTAGAAAGACCATGAAATTTGTTATCCCTGATAGCCTGCATTTTAGCTGAATCAACATGAAAATTATTTGCAGCAATGGCGGGTCTCAAAATAATAGAGTGAATGCCATCGAAAGAAGGCATTATGTACTCCTTAACCCGTAAGCACCTTTCAGGTTGGACCCCTTCAATGTTGTTCCCATGATCACCCATTGTACAGACTTGAATCTTAGCTTCCTTGACTTTCTTATGATTCTTTTTTGCAATTTTCTCAATTTCCAAATCAAGTGGAAGAAGTGAAGATGAGTCACGTCTACGCATACAAAATCAACCCCTACAAAGCTCAACAAAAGAACAATTAATTACTCGATCTTTAAGTACTAAATTATGCAATGATATTAACATATAAATACTTAAAAACAGTCCCCGTCAGCGGCGCCAAAAACTTATTGTCGGTTTTACAACCTTAACGCAAGAGCACGTATCGCAACAAGTAGTATAATAATACATTCCCACGAAGACTATTAATAAGCTGTTAAATACCAATTACTACTTTTCTTTTAATTCGAGTTTAATAAAAATCAAGTGGAATGTTTTACTAAATTATCACTAAATAATTAAACTAGCACAAAATAATGATTAATAAATTCCAAAAAAATAAAAACTAGGCCTTTAACTTCATCTAATGTTCTTCAACAAGCTTCTTCTTTAACCTCTATTCTCGTGGTCTAATTGCTAATCTAGGACAATCATGTATTCCCAAGGACCTTCCGAATCTCAAGTGACTCTAATCTATGCAATAACCCCCATATTCCTATGTAAGATTTAAAAGCATAAAAAGCATTAAGTTTCATCTTAGTTGGACTTCTTAGGGTGTTTAAGTATATTACTATCCTAACCACAAATTAATATGAATATCAATCGTAAGATATATTGATTGGGTCTTAACTTAGGGTTTCTCTTCCAAGTCCGCCTAAATTACGAAATCAATCTCAACGATGATCAATCTTTGAGAATCATTAAACACAAATCAACATAAACAATTAATATGACCACAAAAACAGAGAGAAAACAATACAACTTATATATTCATAAAAGAATCCATTAAAGGCCTAGAGAGAAAATTAGTTCACCATCTCAAAAGAAAATAATACACAAGATTATATAAGCGTAGTAGAAAAGTAAGGAGAAAAGATGAAAATTGTAGATGCAGCAGTCTCCTCTTCTTCAAGCTTTTTACCACTTGAGCGTAGCCTCCCTTTTTCTTCCCTCAGAAACCTAATACCTAATAATAATATTTGATGTATCTATATGTATCTAATTAATCTATTTTAATGTTTTAAAAATAATACAAATAAGTTTCCCAAACTGATTTTATTTCTAGGTAAAATTCGAAGTTGACTTTTCTTCAGAAAGTCTGGGCTGCTCCAGATGGATTTTGATCTCTGGACCAACTTAGAATGAAATAGAATCTCGTTATCTTCGCGTGATCTATTGAATCGTCCAATTTGGACTTCTGGAACTGAAGATATGGCCCAAACAATGTAGCATGTCTCTGTAGTCCAACAAATCCGAATTTTCCTCCAATAAATCTCCAAAGTCAGCTTTTTATTCTCCAATCCTTCCAAGTTTAGGATTCTTTACTTCCTACAATAAAATATTATAATTTATTTAATAAAAATCCAAAATGCAAAATATAATAAATATGAGGAATAAAATCATATAAATATATATAAATATATACTCTATCAAGTATCAGTATTTATTTGTTTAGTTTTCTCAGTTTCTTTTCCAATTTTCTTATCAGAATTAGATCTATTTGCATATCCTAATCCTGATCTCCAACAGTCATTTTCTAAAATTTCCTGAGTTGTTTTTCCTGAGTTGGTCTAAAGCTTAATAACCTCTCTTTTTTAACTAACTCCTTTTCTAATAGTTTTCCTTTAACATAAACATCAATATCTCTCTTGTTTTGAATTTCTAGCATGGAAAACAACTAAATTTCTAGGTGATCATTCTTTTTCTTTAACTCAGAGTTTTCACTCTTGATTCTATTATTCTCTAAGGATTGATCCCTATAACTAACATGCAGAGATTTAAGAAACAATCTTAATTCATGGATATTGTTAAGTGGCATTTATGTCCACTTAGAACATCATATAAAGGCTTGAATTGGTGTTTTGTACTGAAGTTATTTGTATTTTTGATGTGTTTTGTATTGTTTTTGTATTTCAGGCATATATCAGGGATCCGGGTGATTTAGCATTGCTTTGATGCTAAAATGGTGTTTGGAAGGTGTCATGAAGATCGCTTGTACAAAGACCGTCAAGAACCAACAATTAAAGAGAAGCAAAATTAGAAGTTTTTCCAGATGGACGGCGCGCCCGTGCTGGGCTAGCACGCGGCCGTGCCAGAAGTACAGAAGGTCAGCGCGCCCGCGCTGGTGAAGCGCGCGGCCGCGCCAGGTCGGGATAGAAGAATCCTGATTCTCTTATAATTATGATTTCTGGGCTTCTAATCTGCATAAGCTGCTATATAATGACAAGTTAAGATCGTTTTTTAGTAAGGAGACATAACAGAACTTAAGGAGAGATCGACGAGAAGACCTATAGCACAGTTCAATGTAGGAGAAGAAGACCTAGTTTATTCTTGTGATTCTTTGTTTTAAATTGTAATCTTGGATGCTCATTTCTTGTTTGTTAAACCTATACTCTTGTTACATACTTGGTTTATTATTTATTCAGTTAAAGTCTACGTTTATTATACCATGCTTTCATCGAAACCCACGTTGATGATGAGTCTGATTAAGGGCTAATCGTTATCGTGGGGTTCCAGTGGATTTACTTATGGATTTCTTTAGTTAATTGTTTCAATACCTTAGTGTGTGGTGATTGTATGATAACCTAGTATTGGTTGTGCTTATTCGTCTTATGAGCATCGCGAACTTATAAGATAGCTTGTTAGTTTCTATTGAAGTGAAAGTGAATATAGGGGTTTAGAACTTGTCATGCTAGCATAGGTTCATGTATTTGATATGCATGATTCATAGGTAATTTTAACCATCTTACTTGCCCTATGTAATCATGATAGATAACTTGTGCATTAAATCGTTATGTTGTCAAATTCTATAGACATATAGGGTCTCAATATAATTGGTGTCTATTCAGCTTCTATCTCTTTTGTGGATGTCTGGTAGTAGGGTATTCGTACAACAAAAGTTGGCATTTACTAGTTTTGTGTTATCTGATTGGTATCATCACCATTACATGCTAAGGTTAAGAACAAAAAAACTATTGAATGAAGTAGTAATGAAGTTAGAATCCTATGTTCGTGTTATGCAAGTAAATCAACCTTTTAATTCTCGTAGTTAATGGCATGTTATTTAATAATCTTAGTTATAAACAATCTCAATTAGTTATTCTTGTTAGCATTGAATAATAACCATACCATTGTTGCATAAGTGCATTGATTGAAATTGACCTAAACTACTCTCTGTGGGAAGGAACTAGAAATAATTCTATATTACTTTCGATCATGTATATTTACATGATAATTACCTCATATTTTCATCCTTACAAGTTTTTGGTACCGCTGCTAGGGACTCGGTGTTAATTTTTAGTTTATGTGTTTGTCATCTATGGTGGTTAAAGTTCATTGACTCGGACATTGTTAGTTACTTGTTTCCTTGTCATGTTTCAAGTACTCTAGCGAGCGTGTATGCATACACGTTTTCGGTCTCGTAAGAGAACACTGGATCAAGCTGAGGAAGAAGGTGTGGTAGCTAAGGAAGTTTTTGAAGAAATTCTTGTCGAGGAGAAAGTTGAAGAAAAAGCTCTTATTATAATAGGAGAACCAGAAGCGAATACGAAGGTTTTGATGGATTACTCTCAACCGAAGATTAATGATATTCAGTCTAGCATTATCTGATCAGCCTTCTCGTCTAACACCTTTGAGATCAAGTTGAGAACGATTCAGATGATACAGAACTCAGTTCAGTTTGGGGGTTCTCCGACAGAAGACCCCAACATGCACATCAGAGATTTCATCGAGATCTGTGACACTTTCAAGTTCAATGGAGTTTTTGAAGATGCTATTAAGTTGAGGCTTTTCCCATTCTCTCTGCGGGATAAACCTAAGTGCTGGTTACATTCTCTACCACCAGGGTCTATCACCAAATGGAAGGATCTTGCTCAAAAGTTCCTAACTAAATTCTTTCCTATGGCGAAGACTGCTGCAATCAGAAATACACTTACTCAATTTGCTCAGCAATTTGGAGAATCTTTATGTGAGGCTTGGGATCGCTACAAGGAGATGCTTAGAAAGTGTCCTCACCATGGGATGCCTGACTTGATGATCATTAACTGCTTTTATAATGGTTTGGGTGCAACTTCTAGACCTATGCTTGATGCAACATCAGGAGGAGCCTTATGGGTTAAAAGCTATGATAAAGCTTATGAATTGATTGAGCTGATGATTGCCAATAAATACCAGAACCCAACTCAGAGATTACCTCAAGGTAAGGTAGCAGGAATTCTAGAGGTAGATGCAGCTACTGCTATAACTGCTCAGCTTAAGGCTTTGATGATGAAGGTGGATTCTTTGGCTAATTATGGAGTTAATCAGATCACTAGTGTATGTGAGCTTTGTGCTGGTGCCCATGAGACAGAGCAGTGTGTTATTTCTAGTGAATCAACTCAATATGTGAGCAACTTTCAGAGGTCGCAGCATCCTGTTCCATCCACCTATCATCCCAACAACCGCAATCATCCTAACTTCAGCTGGAGCAATACGTAAAATGCAGTTCAACAGCCATATCAGCATTATGCAGCAAAGTAATACAACCCTCCTGGTTTTCCACAATCGCAATATGCACTAAGACAACAACTCCAGCTGCAACAATCTAATGAAAAATCTGAACTGGAAGAGTTGAGGCTCATGTGCAAGAGCCAACTGGGTTCTATCAAGACCTTAGAGAATCAAATTGGGAAAATTGCCAACGCTTTGCTAAATCGTCAACCTGGCACACTCCCTAGTGACACTGAAGTGCCAGGAAAGAGGGAAGCTAAGGAGCCTGTTAAGGCAATTACATTGAGGTCTGGGAAGGTTATAAATCCCGAAAAATCTCAAGTTTCGGGAGATGAAGCTATGACTGAGGAAGAAGTGCAGAAGGAAGCAGAAGTGGAACCAAGGAAGACTACTGTGGAACACACTCCTCCTGAGGGTAATACAGGGAGAAACAGATTTATCCTCCACCTCCTTTTCCTAAGCGGCTGTAGAAGAAAAAGTTGGATAAGCAGTTTGAGAAGTTTCTGGAGGTGTTCAAAAAACTTCATATCAACATGCCTTTCGCTGAAGCTCTTGAACAGATGCCTAGTTATGTGAAGTTTATGAAAGGTATTCTCTCTCAGAAAGTGAAGCTTGATAACATAGAGACAGTTCCTCTTACGGAGGAATGCAGTGTTGTGTTGCAACAAAAGTTGCCTCCGAAGCTTAAAGATCTTGGAAGCTTCACTACCATTGGAAAAGTGTCATTTGACAAATGCTTATGTGACTTGGGAGCTAGCATCAATCTGATGCCCTTGTCAATATTCAAAAAGTTGGACTTACCTGATCCAAAGCCTACTTATATGACCATACAGTTGGCCGATCATTCTATTACATATCCACGATGCATTGTGGGTCTTGGTCAAGGTGGATAAACTCATCTTTCCTGCTGATTTTGTAATTCTTTATTTCAAGGAGGATAAGAAGATTTCCATAATCTTGGGAAGTCCATTCTTGGCTACTGGATGAACCTTGATTGATGTACAGAAGGGTGAGCTTACTATGCGAGTGATGGATCAGGTTGTGATGTTCAATGTTTTTATGCCATGAAATTCCCGACTAAAAACGATGAGTGCTTAAAAGTGGATTTGGTCAATTCTGTGGTTACTTCATAACTTGATTATATGCTAAGGTTTGATGCCTTAGAGAAGGCCTTGTTGGGGAATTCAGATAGTGAAGATGATGAAGGTGATGAACAATTGCAGTATTTGAATGCTTCTCCTTGGAATTGAAGGCTAGACGTGCCTTTTGAATCTCTTGGATTGGTGGAGTTGAACAAATCTCTAAAGCTCCTCAAGCCATCTATTGAGGAATCTCCTAAACTTGAGCTTAAACCATTGCCTGAACACTTAAGGTATGCTTTTCTAGGTGATGCATCTACTTTTCCTATTATTATTGCATCTGACCATTCTAGTAGTGATGAGGAAAAACTCTTAAGAATCCTGAGAGAGTTCAAGTCGACAATTGGATGGACTATAGCAGATATCAAGGGAATCATCCCTTCTTATTATATGTATAAAATTCTGCTAGAGGAAGGTAGCAAGCCTACTATTGAGCAACAAAGAAGGCTTAATCCAATCATGAAAGAAGTTGTGAAGAAAAAATTCTCAAATGGCTAGATGCAGGGATCATCTATCCCATCTCTGACAGTTCTTGGGTGAGTCCAGTTCAGTGTGTGCCAAAGAAAGGAGGTATCACAGTTGTTGCTAATAAAAAGAATGAGCTCATTCCTACTCGAACAGTCATGGAGTGGAGAGTTTGTATGGATGACAGGAAGCTGAATAGGGCCACAAGGAAGGATAACTTCCTTCTTCTATTTATTGATCATATGCTTGACAGATTGGCTGGGCATGAGTACTACTGTCTTCTGGATGGCTATTCAGGTTATAATCAGATTTGCATTGCTCCAGAAGATCAGGAAAAGACTACTTTCACTTATTCGTTTGGTACTTTTGCCTTCAGAAGAGTTTCTTTTGGGTTGTGTGGTGCACCTGCCACATTTCAGAGATGCATGATGGTTATCTTCACTGACATGATTGGTCAGAATATGGAGGTGTTCATGGACAATTTCTCTGTGTTTGGTGATTCTTTTGACAAATGCTTGCAAAATCTTGGCGCCATTCTTAAAAGGTGTGTTGAGACCAATTTGGTTCTCAACTGGGAAAAATGTCATTTTTTGGTGCGACAGGGCATTATTCTTGGGCACAAGGTCTCTATTAAAGGTCTTGAGGTGGACAAAGCCAAGGTGGGTGTTATCGAAAACCTTCCTCCACCAATTTATGTTAAGGGGGTTCACAACTTTCTTGGTCATGCGGGTTTCTATCGGCGATTTATCAAGGACTTCTCTAAAATCTCTAAACCCTTGTGCAATCTTCTAGAGAAAGATGTCCCTTTCAAGTTTGATGATGAGTGCCTTGCTGGTCTTGAGATCTTAAAGAAAAATTTAATCACGGCACCGGTCATAACTGCACCTAATTAGGATGAACCTTTTGAGATTATGTGCGATGCAAGTGACTATGCAGTTGGAGCAGTTCTTGGGCATAGAAAGAATAACATATTTCATGTGGTCTACTATGCTAGTAAGACCATCAATAGTGCTCAACTGAACTATACTACTACTGAGAAAGAACTCTTAGCCATTGTCTACAGTTTTGAGAAGTTTTGGTCTTATTTTCTTGGGACGAAGGTGACAGTTTTCACTCATCACGCTGCGATTCGCTATCTCGTCTCGAAGAAGGAGTCGAAGCCTAGACTTATTCGATGGGTTCTTTTACTTCAGGAATTTGAGTTGGACATCAAGGACAGAAAGGGTACTGAGAATCAAGTCATTGATCATCTCTCTCGTTTAGAAGATCCAAGTGTAACTTCACAGGATAAGACATTGATAAATGAGTGTTTTCCCAATGAGTAGTTATTTGGGGTACAAGAGGAAGAACCGTGGTTCGCAGACATTGTGAACTACCTTTTAAGCAATAGTATGCCTCCAGACTTGTCTTCTGCTCAAAGGAAGAAGTTTTTTCATGAGGTGAAGTGGTACATGTGGGATGAGCCATTCTTGTTTAGGCAAGGAGCTGACCAAATCATCAGGAGATGTATTCCGTACAGCAAAATGGGGGGGATCTTGCGAGATTGCCATTAGATTGCTTATGGAGGTCACTATAGTGGAGAAAAGACAGCAACTCGTATCCTTCAAGCGGCATTTTTCTGGCCTACATTATTTAAAGATGCGCATCAGTTTGTTTTGAAGTGTGATCGCTGCCAGCGTGTGGGTAATATGTCAAAGAGGTATGAGATACCTCTTAATGTGCTTCACGAGGTTGAAGTCTTCGATGTTTGGGGAATTGACCTCATGGGGCCATTTGTCTCATCTTGCAATAATCAGTACATCTTATTGGTGGTTGATTATGTTTCGAAATGGGTTAAAGTCAAGGATTTGCCGACAAATGATGCGAAGGTAGTGCTGAATTTTCTTCATAAGCAAATATTCACCAGATTTGGGACTCCAAGAGTCATAATCAGTTACGAGGGATCGCATTTCTGCAATCGCAAGTTCACTGCCATGATGCAGAGATATAATGTGAATCAACGCATTACTATAACCTACCATCCTCAGACTAATGGTCAAGATGAGGTGTCTAATAGGGAGATAAAGCATATTCTAGAGAAAGTTGTGTGTCCATCAAGGAATGATTGGTTTTGAAGCTGGATGGAGCTGTGTGGAGGTATAGAACAGCATACAAGACTCCGCTTGGCATGTCGCCATTTCAGTTGGTTTATGGTAAGGGATGTCATTTGTCTGTGGAGCTCGAACATAAAACGTATTGGGCTTTGAAGAAGTTAAACCTTGATTTGGATGCAACTAGTAAGAAGAGGATGCTTCAATTGAATGAACTCGATGAGTTTCGGCTTCAAGCATATGAAAATAACAAAATGTATAAGGAGAAAGTCAAGAGGTGACACGATAGGGGTCTAGTGCTCAAATCATTTGTGCCGGGACAACAAGTTCTTTTATTCTGCTCTCATCTCCGTCTTTTTCCTGGAAAGTTAAATTCGCGGTGGTCAGGGTCGTTCGTTATCAAAACTGTGTTTCCACATGGAGCGGTGGAGATTTTTGAAAATGATCCAGGCCAACGTTCAAAGCTAATGGACAAAGGTTGAAGTATTACTATGAGGATACGGCAAACCGTGAGGTGGTTAGTGCCGTTTTATTTTCCACTTGATCTCGGGATTTTACGTCAAGCTAACGACATAAATCAAGTGCTTCTTGGGAGGCAACCCAAGTTTGTTGTACAATAGTAGGTAGAGGAAGAAGAAAGCAAGGAGAAAAACACAAAAAAATCAGAAAAATAAAAAAAAATCCAATGTCAACTACAGTTTTACGGCACGCCCGTGCTGAGAAATGGGGCGGATGTGCTTGTTTTCCAGTAGGTGCGTGCGCCCGCGCTGGTTTTCCAAAAGCATGGCACGCCCGTGCTTCCAGACGGGGCGGCCGCGCTGCATCCTTGTAGTCGAAAAAAACAGAAAAATAAATAAAAAAATCGGGGCTTTGAATACAAAATCAATTCCTACCCAAATTTCCCTCCTCCACTTCCCATAATTTCTATTCCAAATCAATTTCAATCAACCCCATTACTTATTATTCCCATAATCAATTCCCATTTCTTTTGCATAATTAATTCTCTCTTAATCTCCTATATGTACACACAGTTATACACAAACTTCTCCATCACTTCTCAAATTCTCTAACACAAATGTCTCTTATACACACATCTCTTAATCTCTCTTATTCACTTCCAATGGCACACAAAAGACAACGAACCCAAGTTAGCAGCAGCACTACCGATTCTTCTAGTGTTGGTGGTGTGAGGCCTAGGTTTTCAACTACGGAGGATGAGGCGGGGTATACGAGGCTGCTTTCGAAGTCCATAGTCAGGGAGCGAGGTTTTCTGCCAATGGGGAGGGATAGTAAGTTGTTGGAGATGATTGTGGAGATGGGTTGGATTGCTTTTTGTGAGGCACCCCCTACGGTCCTATGAGTGTGGTTCACGAGTTTTACGTGAATGCAAAGGTGGATAAGAACGATTTTACTGTGGTGAGGGGGTT
Source organism: Apium graveolens (assembly GCF_009905375.1). NCBI lineage: Eukaryota > Viridiplantae > Streptophyta > Magnoliopsida > Apiales > Apiaceae > Apium > Apium graveolens. The sequence goes on along the minus strand of NC_133652.1, from coordinate 178,493,317 downwards.
GACTATGGATTATAGTGCAGAGGCCATCCGTCGGGTGATAAGTCAGCCCGAGAGACAGCCAGAGCAGGAGGATTGGAATGCGAAGATCGGCGAAGATTTTAACTTGGTTTTGATCGTGGCTACTTTGTGTGTGCCAGAGACTCATTGGAAGTTCAAGAAGGGCACGAACGAGTATGCTACTTTCCCGGCTTTGTGCATGAACAGGTATGCCCGTGCATAGAAATCATTTATTTGTGCTAACATTATGCTGTGATCTCATGTGCATGATGTTACGGTGGACCGGGCAAAGTTGTTGTGGGGTATTCTGCAGGGTGAATATGTGGACTTGGCGTCCCTTATCTTTCAGGGGATTTTGAGGTTCTTGCGAGGGAGCACTATGGGGGCTATTTTCTATGCATCCATTATGACAAAGTGATGTGTGGTGGTTGGATATTATTGGCCCACACACGAGCAGCTGCAGCTTCCTAGTGCCCCGATTGATAGTTCGACGATAGTTGTGATGCAGGAGTGGTACGGTGGGAAGCCTGATCCGAAGGCTCTCGGTTACTCATATGATCACTTACCGGGTGGCTGTCCAGATGATCAGACGTATGCTGGCGGTTCTTCTCAGGATAGGAGAGCAGCATGGAGAGCTCAGTTGGGTGAGGAGGCCGGTCCTTCGCAGTGGCAGCAGCAGGAGGAAGCACAGGGGAGTGCTGGTTTGAGTTCAGCGCAGTATAGGCACTTGATGAGGAGGATGGATGCGATGCATGACATCCATAGTCGGTTTACACAGGACCTTATCTAGGCGTTGAGGACTGTATTCAGAGCTACAGGAGTTGATATCCAGTGGCCAGTATTTGGTGAGGATTCTATGTACCCGCCTCTATACACTCCTGACACACCACCCTATGAGGGTGATGGCCCTAATTCTGAGTAGGTATGCCTGATTCCTTACTATTACCTTCACTGAGGACAGTGAATATTTTAAGTTTGGGGTATTAGTTGAGGAATATATGTTATGTGTATCTCATATATTTTGCATATTTATGATAGTTTAGTTCGTATAGTTGCATATTTTCCATGTAGTAGTGTTTTTTATTATTATTTTGCATGTTAGTATGTTGCGCATAATTCATGCATTTGCATAAAAGCATGATCCCTTAGTTAACTTTTCCAACTGATTTTGTGATATTGATGCTAGTGTGGTGATGCCGTATTTAAGAATGTTAAGTCTTATCGAGTTGATTTACATGCTAGAAGAAATAAATTTCACTAAGTCTTATAGGTTGCTTGAGTGCTAGATCATGATCATGTTTTGTTTGTTTGTCGAGGTTTAATCACTTGTTTATATTTAGAATTTAGGATATTCTCTTAATGATAAAATAACATGGATATTTAAAAATTGGAAAAAGTGGATTTCATTGCTAGTTGTTGTGGCTAGGTGTCAAATGGCTAGTAGCCGGCTCATTTTATATGAGTAGTCTAGGGTTGAACGAGATGGAGCGAAACGCAGTCGTTCAGAAATCATGAGAAAAAATAAAATAAAAACATAAAAGAAAAGAAAAAAAAAGAATGTGTTATGCATAATTGATCATGAGTGGGCTCTTTAATACTCGAGTTATTAAGTTCTTAGGGGACTTTGTGCCTAGTGACCTAAGGCTTTTAAAGTCTGGGATCTACTAACCTAATGCACGTTACATGGGTATTATTGTATAAGTCGTTTGCGGACCTCACTCATTGCACAGTCAAATAAGCATATTTTTGCTGTTTATATGTTAGCAATAGAAGCATGAATCCATGTATAATTCTGATGTAAGAATTGAATTATTGTCAGTCATTTTGAGTTTAGCTTTTATTCTATTTATAACCTTGTGATTACCTTGATGAGTACTGAGTCATGATTATTGATCTAGTGGCAATAGTATATCTGTTAAACATTTGCACACATGCACGCTTCTGGTTTGTGAATTGATTTATAAGATGTAATTGAACTTGTATGAATAGCTGCATTTGTGGAGATGTTGCTTGTTGGTTGGTTAAGTTATTCTATGGGGATCGTTGCATTCATATAGTTTGCATTCATGCCTTTTTATTTCTTGTTCTTTGAGTCTGTTTATGTTTGAGGACAAACATCGGTTCAAGTTTGGGGGTGTGTTAATTGGCATTTATGTCCACTTAGAACGTCCTATAAAGGCTTGAATTGGTGTTTTGTACTCAAGTTATTTGTGTTTTTGATGTGTTTTGTAGTGTTTTTGCATTTCAGGTATATATTATGGATCTAGGTGATTTAGCATTGCTTTGATGCTAAAATGGTGTTTGGAAGGTGTCATGAAGATCGCTTACGCAAAGACTGTTAAGAACCAGCAATTAAAGAGAAGCAAAATCAGAAGTTTTTCCAGAAGGACGGCACGCCCGTGCTAGGCTAGCGCGGCTGCACCGGGCTAGCGCGGCTGCGCCAGAAGTACAGAAGGTCAGCGCGCCGAAGCGCGCGGCCGCGCCAGGTCAGGATGAAAGAATCCTGAATCTCTTACAATTCTGATTTTTGGGCTTCTAATCTGCATGGACTTCTATATAATGACAACTTAAGATCGTTTTTCAAAAAGGAGACATAACAGAACTTAAGGAGAGATCGATGAGAAGACCTATAGCACAATTCAACGAAGGAGAAGAAGACCTAGTTTATTCTTGTGATTTTTTGTTCTAAGTTGTAATCTTGGATGCTCATTTCTTATTTGTTGAACCTATACTCTTGTTACGTACTTGGTTTATTATTTATTCAGTATAAAGAATACGTTTATATACCATGCTTTCATCAGAACCCACGTTGATGATGAGTCTGATTATGGGCTAATCATTATCGTGGGGTTCTAGCGGATTTACTTATGGATTTCTTTAGTTAATTGTTTTGATACCTTAGTGTGTGGTGATTATATGATAACTAGTATTGGTTGTGCTTATTCATCTTATGAGCGTCGCCAACTTATGAGATAGCTTGTTAATCTCTTTTGAAGCGAAAGTGAATATAGGGGTTTAGAACTTGCCATGCTAGCATAGGTTCATGTATTTGATATGCATGATTCGTCGGTAATTTTAACCATCTTACTTGCCCTATGTAATCATGATAGATAACTTGTGCATTAAACTGTTATGTTGTCAAATTCTATAGACATATAGGGTCTCAATATAAATGTTGTCTATTCAGCTTCTACCTCTTTTATGGATGTCTGGTAGTAGGGTAATCGTACAACGAAAGTTGGCGTTTACTAGTTTCATGTTATCTTATTAGTATCATCACCATGACATGCTAAGATTAAGAACAAAAAGGCTATTGAATGAAGTAGTAATGAAGTTAGAATCCCATGTTTGTGTTAGATAAGTAAATCAACCTTTTAATTCTCATAGTTAATTGCATGTTAGTTAATAATCTTAGTTATACACAATCTTAATTAGTTATTCGTCTTAGCATTGAATAATAACCATACCATTGTTGCATAAGTGAATTGATTGAATTAACCTAAACCAGTCCCTGTGGGAACGGACTAGAAATAATTCTATATTACTTGTGATCGCGTATACTTGCGTGAATATTAGCGCGTGTTTTCGTCCTAACATATATCTTCAGTATCAAAAGCAAGGGTGGTTTGAGGTACCTTTAATTCAGCGGTGTCAGCCTCAGTATCAACATTTTCCTTGAGAACATAATTAACACCATCATCTGAATCTGAATGAATCATCCCAATTTTTCTTCTTTGTGATAAAGGCTTGTTTCTTCTGAACTTTTGGTTTTCTATAGTCAGCTGCAAAGTGTCCAATTCCATCACATTTATAGCATCTTTCCTTTGACTTGTCAACTTTTCCAAACTTTGATTCCTTCCTGTCAATATTTCTTTTGTCATTTCTCTTATCAGAGTTTGAGGAACTGGAACTCTTTTTGGAGAACCTTTTCCCTTTCTTGAAGTTCTTGTAGACCATCTTCTTGAAGCTTTTAACCAATAGAGCAGCCATTTATTCCATGTCTTTATTGTTGTCATGATCACTATCAATATCTGATTCACTATCAGTATTTGTATCATCATCAGAGTTTGATGACTCAGTATCAGACTTTGTAATCATGGCTTTCACTTTGGAGTAGCTTTTCCTCCTAGCTTTCTCCTTTGGCTTCTCTTCAACTCTACGTGCAATTGGTCTTGTCTTGGATCCTTTTCTTTTGCTTCTTTGCTCCATCTCTAGTTCATGAGTTTTTAATATGCCATGGATCATATCTAGAGGTATTACATCAAGTTCATAATTATCCCTTATTGATGTGACCTTAAAGTCCCACTTTTCAGGGAGTGTATGTAGAAAGTTCAAGTTTGAGTCCACTAAATCATATTCCTTGTTGACAAGAGGTAAGTCATTTAACAGCTTTTGAACTATGTCATAAATCTCAGTTAAGGACTCATTATCTCTTGAGTCAAAGTGCTCTTATTCTTGAGTAAGTACTGTCCTCCTGTTCTTCTTGATAGCAGTGGTACCTTGACACTTTACTTCTAAAGTATCCCAACTTTCCTTTGTTGTTTTACATCCAATAACCCTATTGGACATAACACTATCAAGACTGCTATGCAAGATCCTCAGGAGTATAATCCTTTTTATCCTTATCAACCATCTTTTCTTGTTTTCCTGCAACAACAACAACTACCTTCATTGGTCTATGAGGACCATCATAAATCCTTCTTAGATATTAACGATCTGTAGCTTCCAAGCACATGGCCATCCCAACTTTCCAGATTGGATATTCATGTATCTTTAGGATAGGAACCTTGATAGCTTCATATCTACTCATATTACTACTAATTTATGATGAGGCTGGGGGTGGTGGAGGTGGATTATGTAGAGCTTCTTTTTCTGCCATTAAAGAATGATTTTCAGATCTTAAACTGTTGTATATCAACAGCAAGCTCTGATACCAATTTTTAGGTTCGTAATCAACTGTAGAGGGGGTGAATACAGTTTATGCAAATAATTCGATAAAACTTAAAAATAATCAACAATTTTTATATTAATCTGATAAAAACTGTTATACAAGTACTCTCTCAAATGATGAACAATTACCCTTGAGAGCTGTTAGGTTATATGAAAGATATAACAATTCGTTACAACACATATAGTGTAAACCTAATATGTGCTTATGTAGTGCACAGTTACACAATCAATAAGGAATCCTATTCTATTATAATAAAGAAACCTAATACATATCCACGTATGATTTCTTCTGATATAAAGTCCTTCACCGCCTTGAATTCTGCAATCTTTTTCCTTCTCGAATATCTACTAAAGTGACTAAGTCCTGATGACATCAACTGCTGATCATCAAGTACTGATAGACAAGTACTGATGTAGCCACCTTTAGTAAGTCCTGATAGTTTATCTCCTTATATCATCAATTATATCTAATAATTTCAGTAGATATTCGAGAAGGAAAAGGATTGTAGAATTCAAGGCGGTGAGTACATGGATATGTATTAGGTTTCCTTATTATAATAGAATTGGATTCCTTATTGATTGTGTAACGGTGCACAATATAAGCACATATTAGGTTTACTCTTTATGAGTTGTAAATACAAATTGTAATATATTTCAGATAAACTAGAAGCTCTCAAAAATAATTTTTCATCCTTTGAGAGAGTACTTGTGTAACATTTTTTATCAGATTAATATGAAACTATTAATTATATTAAAGTTTTATCGAATTGTTTGCATAAACTGTATTCACCCCCCATCTACAGTTGATTACGGACCTAACACTTACTATTTATTTACATGACTCACTTTACTCTCATTATTTTAATAAAGTACGAGTACTCGTAAACTTCATTCTCTTTCATAATCATTTGTTTCCATAAATCTCTTTTAATTTTGTCACTCGGCTCCACTCGCGACTCTTAAGGATTTCTACTCGCGCGATTTCGGCTCCGATATTTTTATAAAATTGAAAAATCCCTATTTTCACTTAAAATTTTTATGGAAGTTAATATAGTACATTCATTACTCTTTTTAAAAATTTCATAATTTTTTAATATTATTAATTCGATCATTTATACTTCTAAAGTTCGTAATTCGTAGCAGTTATTATTGCGTAAATCATTTTCACTAAAACGGGCCTAACTTTTGAACCGTAAATCGGAATCAAGAGATTCAAGCGCCTAAACAATCCTTACAACAAACTATATTATTTTCAAGTCTTATGCTTTAAGAAATTTGTTGGGTCCCAATATGTTTGTAGAAGGGGGGTTGAATACAAACGTTACCAAATAATCGAATAAAATGCGGAATAAAAAATGTGAAACAAAATTCAAGTTAAATAAAAATATTATTAAACTTGAAAGGTGTTACAACAACTGTATCGATTACAAGGTATTAATCTCAAATCAATTATCACAAATCTAGAATAAATTCGACATGAACTTTTTCTATTTTTGCAATAATTAGAATCAAATGCTAAACGCGATTTGAGATTAAGTTCTAGGGATTTTAATCCGCTAGATTGATATACAAGAACAAGATAAATAATTCTAGTGGTTTGGATTTAACATTAACAAACTAGAAATTGATCTTGAATTTCTGCAGATGAAGAATGATATTTTTCAGAGGCGGCTGCTTTCTGTTCTTGTCTTCTGATTGAGTTGATTAAAAAATGATATGCTGCTTCTCTGCTCCTTTTATCAATCAGCTGATTTAATTGAATTGGAATGACAATCCTTTAAGCTTGTATGACTTTCGGTAGGACAATTGAATGAACTAGCAAGACAATCTGAATGAACTAGAATGACAATCAGAATGAACTAGCAAGACAATCACCCTCCTAGAGTGACTTTCGGTGAGACAATGTAAAATGGCCTAGCATGACAATCGGTATGACAATCCTGATTGTCATGCTAGTTCATTTTCAATTGTCTTGCTGATTTAAAGCTTAAATTTAATCCAATTAAACTTCTGAAAATTCCTAAAATTCCTAGAATTAAATCAGAATTAATTAACCAATTAATTCAATTAATAAATAAATTATTCTTCGCAGATATAATTTATTTTCTTAATTAAATTAGATGACTCAATTAATTAATAGAGAATTAATTCTAGTCTTGAGCAGCAACCATTCTTCTGCAAATCTTCTGAAAATCACTGAAATTTATGAATCAATTCCACCACTTCAACGTTGACACTCGATGTACTGTCTGGTTCATGAGTGACTAACTTCCGTGACGTTTCTTCATGTCTTGACTCTGACACTTTGATTTTCTTCAGATTAAATCCTTGTAATTAATTGATACTCTGACGAGATCTCTGTCACTTGATTAAATCCACGATCTTGATTTATATCACTGAGGCATGATCAACTTCTTGAACTTCTTCCAGTGAATTAACTCCTCAAGTCTGTAGATGAACATTGTCTCTGAATCCTTTGACAGATATTACTTTGCGAGATCTCTTTGACGGTCGATCCACTATTTACTTATTACATTCTTATTTGAGTTGAGTTGAATCCTCGAATATACAAATAGGTCTATGACATATTACTTACAAAATTACAGTTTATACTTTCTGTGTTTCTGCAGAATAAGGTTACGATTAGTTTATTTTATCGATGTTATGCTCGCGATTCGAGTTTCATTTTTGCTCTAAACAACTAATCAATAACCAACAATAATTATACCATCATCTTAACACTTAATTCTATCAATAAAATCAAGTTCTTGAGGCCACAACATCAACCTTAGCATCTAACTAACTAATTATCAAGAAACCAACATAACAACCATCAAAACTAGTTTTATAACCAAATTCCATACTTTTCTTGAAACTTAAAACTTAAACAAAGTTTAGGTAAAGATTTATACCTTTATTGGTATCTTGGAAGGTTTTCTTCTTGATGGATGATGCTTGGTGAGGCTTGGGCATGCTTAAGAATCCTAAATTTTTCCATGAAAATCAAGAAATCAAGAAAAGTTACTATTTGGCTCTATTCATTATCACTTTCATGGATTTATTTAACCATCCATACCTTAATGAAATTCTATGAAAAATTTATCTTACCTTAGTTTGATATGTAGGAATCTTGGGAATTATTTATACCATTTATCCATGGCTAGACCTTGAGGTTTGAGTTTGTGTTTCTTATTTTTCTTCAAAGGGGCTGAATGCTTCTTCTTGGAGAGAGAAGAGAGAAAATTTTGTTTTTTGCTTGATTGCTTCTTGAATAAATGATAGATTATTTGTGTATATAATCCTAGATATGCATATCTTAGTACATATCTTCTGGCATGGATAATTTTCAAAGCCTAAACTATAGTCAAGTACTACAACCTACATGCTTGGTTACTATTTTCCTTAGCTAGGTTACTATGCACTTTGATTGATTACTATTTGATTGCCAATCCTTGGTTATATTCCTACTAATTAGTTTGTATATCTTGCATGGGGAGTTGCATGACTTGATGCATTTTATTTATTCGCTTACGTATTCGCTTGGTCGCTTATTTATTTTCGTAATAAATCTTCGTAAGCAATTCACGAGGTAAATCCTTTCTTATAAGTCCTTTATGATTTGAAACCTTGTACTTGGGTTTTGATTTGTAGAATTTTAGATTCATGATGGTAATGTGATTCTCGTATTCCTTGACGATTCGTAGAAAAGGTCATTTTACAAAGTTCATTTTCTTCGAAACCTAATGGCTTTTATACACTAATTAGGTACGTATAATCACAATATCGACTTGGAAATTAAATTTTCCACGCATAACATAGTGTGGCTAAAAAGTTTTCCCCGATCGTCAGGGTTACTATTCATCGAATATTTTATAAAGTCCCAAAATATTGGGTTATTATAGTCTTCCCCACTAAAAAGGATTCCGTCCCAGAATCAAATAGAAAACAGGCGGGGATATCTTTCCTTCTTTGCTTCCTCTAGTTCCCAAATTGACTATTCGACATTCTGGTTTGTCCATAAGATTCTGACCAGCTTGACAGTCTTGTTCCTCGGCACTTGTTCCTTCTGGTCCATCACTCTTACCGGTTTCTCAATGTAGTTCAGGTCTGGTTGCAAGTTTACATGTTCGTACTCTATCACGTGTCGCGCATCGGCATGGTATTTCCTTAAAATTGACACATGAAACATATTGTGCACTTGTTACAGATTAGGAGGCAGGGTGAGCTCGTAATATAGAGGTCCCATCCTCCTCAGGATCTCAAAGGGTCCAATGAATCTGGAACTTAGTTTCCCTTTCTTTCTGAATCTTATTACTCCTTTCCACGGAAATACCTTCAACAACACTGAATCTCCCACTTCATACTCTCTATATTTTCTGGTCTAGTCGGCGTACTTCTTCTGTCTGTCTTGATCCACTACCAGCCTCTTTCTGATGAGTCCCATCATTTCTCGGGTCTACTGGACCAACTCGCGCCCTAGACTCTTATGTTCTCAACTTCATCCCAACACAAGGGAGATCGGCATCTTCTTCCATAAAGAGCTTCATACGAGGGCATTCATATGCTAGCGTGATAGCTATTGTTGTAGGCAAACTTAATCAGGGATAAGTGGTCATTCCAATTTCCTTTAAAGTCAATGGCATATACCCTTAGCATATCTTCTACGGTCTGGATAGTTCTTTCACTTTGCCCGTCCCTTTGGGGGTGGTAAGTTGTACTCATGTTTAGTCGGGTGCCTACGCATTATTGAAAACTTCTCCAAAATTGAGAGTTAAAACTTGGATCCCTATATGACACTATAGCAACGGGAACATCGTGCCTTACTACGATCTCTTTCAGGTAAATATCCACTAGCTTGTCTGTGGTGTACCTTTCATTAATTGGCAGGAAGTGCACAGACTTGGTCAGTCTATCTATGATGAACCATATGGCATCAGGATTGGTTTTATTCCTTCGTATGCCTGTCACAAAATCCATAGCTATATGCTCCCATTTTCATTCCGAAATTTCTAGGGGCCGTAATAGTCCACTCGGTCGCTGATGTTCAGCCTTTACCCTCTGACAAGTCAAGCACTTGCTGACCCACTCTGCTACATCTCTCTTCATGTTAGGCCACCAATAATATTCTTTTAGGTCGCGGTACATCTTTGTACTTTCTAGGTGGATGGAATACCTGGAGCTGTGACCTTCGTACAACAACTCACCTTTTAGTTCTTGCACATTCGGAACCCAAATTCGGGATGCATACCTTATGATCCCACTCTCATCTTTTTCACATATGACCTCCTCACCGGTCAATGTCTCTCTTTCTTTATTCATTTTCTTCTCCTGACACACTCGTATTTTCTCAGCTAGTTCCGGTACTAATCTGATTTCAAATAGTCCTTCAGATCCCTTACCGGTTATCCTCACTTCGATCTCCATATTTTTAAATTCCTTAATCAACTCCTCAGATGTCATTATCATTTTAAGTCTCTCTTTCCTAATGAGGGCGTCAACCACCATATTGGCTTTACATGGGTGGTACAAAATTTCACAATCATAGTCCTTAATCAGCTTTAGCCATCTTCTCTTTCTCATTATAATTCCTCTGAGTAAAAATCTACTTGAGGCTCTTATTGTTTGTGTAATTCTCGCATTTTTCCCAATACAGGTAGTGCCTCCAGATTTTCAGGGCAAGCACTATGGCCTCTAATTCTAAGTCGTGGGTAGGGTACCTTATCTCATACTCCTTCAACTACCGAGATGCATACCGCGATCACTTTTCCGTGCTGCATGAGCATACATCATAACTCCTTGTGTGAGGCATCGCTATATATCACAAACTCTCTCATTCAATCGGGAAGAGCGAGTACTGGTGCCAACACCAGTCTCTTTTTAAACTCCTGAAAGCTCTCCTCACATTTCTCCGTCCACACAAACTTTTCCTTCTTTCGGGTAAGCCTAGTCAATGGGCCGGCTAACTTGGTAAATTCTTGCACGAATCTTTGATAATATCCCGCCAAGCCCACAAAAATCCTAACCTCGGTTGGGGTAGTCGGTCTTTCCCAATTGGATACCGCCTCTATCTTGGCGGGGTCAATCATGACTCCTTCGCTACTCACCACATATCCTAAGAAATGAACTTTCTTTAACCAAAACTCATATTTTAAGAACTTGGCATACAACTTCTCATTCCTCAAAACCACTAAGACTATCCTCAAGTGTTCCGCATGTTTTTGCTCTGTCTTTGAGTAGATTAGAATATCATCTATGAAGACTATGAAACATATGTCTAGGTATTTCTTGAAAACTCTGTTCATCAAATCCATAAAGGTTGTTTGTGCGTTGGTTAACCCGAATGACATGACTAAGAACTCATATTATCCGTACATAGTGCAAAAGGCGATCTTGGATATATCTTCAGTCTTGATTTACAGCTGCTGATACCCTGTCCTCAAGTCTATTTTGGAAAAGTGCACAGCACCCTTAAGCTGGTCGAATAGGTCGTCAATCCTAGGGAAAGGGTACGTATTCTTGATGGTCACTTTATTCAACTCTCGATAGTCTATGCATTGCCTCATGTTACCATCCTTCTTCTTTATAAACAGCACTGGTGCACCCCATGGTGACACACTTGGTCTTATCATCTTGTTGTCTAATAATTCTTGTAGTTTAGAAGCTAGTTCCTTCATCTCGACTGGGGCTAGTCTATATGGGGCCTTAGATACTGGTGTCGTTCCTAATGCTATTCTATAGCAAATTTTATCTCTCTGTCGGGTGGCAATCCTAATAAGTTCTTTGAAAAGACATCCTCAAATTCATTCACTACGGGTATGTTCTATAAGTCAGGGACTTCCTTCTTAGTGTCCATCACATAGGTCAAATAGGCCTCATTACCTTTCTTTAACAATCTCTTGGTCTGGACCATGGTTAGAAATTGTTGGGTCTGTCGTTGACCTTTAAACACTATCTCCTTCCCATCTTGCACTCTTATTTTTGTTTTATTTTTCTCACAATATATATGTGCTCTGTTACTCGATAGTCAGTCCATTCCTAGGATCACATCGAATTCTCCTAACATAAATTGGATTAAGTCAACCTCAAATACTTTTCCTTCTAGTTTCAACTCGCATTTAGGATGTACTTGATTTACATGAATGATCTCTCGATTTGCTATTTCTACTTGTAATACCTCACATAAAGGTACAACAATAAGATTTAATTTCTTAGCAAAATTTTGAGATATAAATGACTTGGTCGCTCCGGAATTAAATAAGACATTTGCACGTTTGGAATTTAACCAGAAGGTAACTGCTATCACATCAGTGTTCCGGACAGCATCCTGAATGGTCATGTTAAAAGTCCTAGCAGCTGGAGGCCGGTTGGAAGCAGCTCTACTCATCCCTGAAGTCGGTGGCCTTGTTGTGGGGCAATCCTTACTTACGTGCCCTATCTTTCAACACTGGAAACATGTCATTCCTGGTTGTGGGAAACTTGGGGCAAGGTGTCCTAATTGGTTGCATTTGAAGCACTTTAGAGGGGCTCTTTCCTGGACACACACTCTGAAGTGTCTCTTTGCGCATGTTCGACACTCTGGTATAGGGGCATGGGGTTGGCTGTGAAATGTCGCCCTAGATTGTTTGCCACCCTGGCCAACACTCTCACTTGGGGACTTTCTAAACCTGGACCCTCTCGCAGGTTGGGACATCACTCCCGTGATAAACCTGCTCGGAAGGCTCCTATTCCAAGTTCCTCCTCCTCTTTGACTTCCCATCTTCATTTTCCTACATTCACTCTCTTTCAAACTTTGCTCACTTCCTGCTTCAACAATTGAGGCCTTATGCACTTGGGTGGCATAATCTGTTAGCTCTAGCATCGCCACTCGGTTCCAAATCCATTGCTTCAACCCAAGCTGAAACCTTCACACCTTTTTCTCTTCCGTATTCACAAATTCTGGTACAAACCACGACAACTCAGTAAACTTGCCCTCGTACTCCGCCACCGTCATTTTATCCTGTTTCAAATCTAGAAACTTGATCTCCATCCGAGTCTCCATAATCCTAAGGAAATACTTGTCTAAGAAAAACCGCGTAAATCTATCCCATGGGATCATAGCGTCAGACTCGAGGTTATGCTTGGACTTCCACCAATAGTTAGCTTCCCCCTTTAGCATGTAGGAGGCGAAGATGGTCTTGTGTCACTCTTCAACACCTAGTATCTCGAAAGACATCTCTATCTCCTTAAGCCAGGCCCGTGCCTCAACAGGGTCGGCAGATCCTAGAAACTCCGGGGGTTTCAAAGATTTAAACGCCCTGAAGGTGGTAGCAGCAGTATGTTGGACAACATGTAGCGGTGGAGGAAGGGGTTGTCGGTTCAGATTTTCCCTTAAAAGATCCATAAATTCATTAATGGGATTTCCCCCTTCGTGGGTATCCTCAGCCTCTTCTTCCATCTATTCTTCTTCATCAAATTCATTAAAGTCTAAGTCCCCTTCACTCTCCTCATTCACAACATGGTCAGGTTCGTCCTGCCTTTGATTAACAGATTCTGCGGGATGAGCCCTGGTTCCTCTTCTATGGGGTGGCATCGTTCTTCTAATGAAGATGGTGTTAATACTGTTGCATATATTTATATTTTAATTAATTTATTTGTACGTACGCATGCATTTAAATATTTGGCATGCTTTTATTGAGGGTACAATAATAAGTAAAGCAATTTCTTAACAACTGATAGATAATATATAATCAAGGTCTCCCAGACTATATCTTGGGGAGAAATATATACATCCTGAATACAAATTGCTGAATACATAATTCTTGAATACTGAATATCAAAATACATAAATCGGGCACCCTGGAGATCTAGGAATGTTATCTACTATGAGTTATCGTAACAAAATTGGTGACAAGTCACCCAGCCCTTACAAGGTCCATATATAGCTACTGATCTCCTCAATCTGTGTCACTGCGCGTGAGGTCTTAGACCCTCATCATCGCTCTAGCCAGCATCAATTCAGCATCAACTACCGGAATGTATCCTCCCATCTCAGTCATCCTCATCTGCAACCCAAGTGCGGAGCTCAATCCCGTCAATCTATCGGTGAGCTATGGCCGCGGAAAGTAGCCCTAAAGTCCCCGAGGTACCCAAGTCTAGTAGCTCTCTCGGCGGATAATGCCTGACGTAACTTAATAATGCGGGAAGATGCTACAGTGATCTCAATATTCAGCTGAGCCACAATCCAATCATAAACTGCCATATGGATGGTTGCTGGGGGTGGTAAGAGCGATTCTGGGTCACTGGAGGATATGTTATGGATCTCATAAGTCTATGCCTCCATCTCATCATACTCGTCATCATCAGCGGAGGGAAAGGTGCTCAGTATCCCTGGGTGAGGGATGAGAGGATGAACAGTCGGGAGAGGGTACATCTCTATGTATTTCCACTCAACGTCATCATCATGGGGCTCCTGGACATCATCTGCTATAGGGGTAGGGAAGTCAGTCTCCTCCTCCGGGGGATCCTTGGTAGGGTCATCCTCTGAGTCATCAATAGGTGGGTCCTCCGGCTCGAGAGTAGGGTCATGCTCAAATGGCATAACATCATCAATAGGGTCAATCTCCCCCATAGGCTCCACTGGTACCTGGCACAATTGGCAAAGTGTTACTAACTTAGAGTCGGGATTCTCATGAGGGTAAAGTTGTCAAGACTACCCATGCAGTATGACAACGAACTCGATTTGAGTTCTAATTGATTATTATTATTCATATGTCTACGTATTTTATCTCCTATCATTTCCAAGATTTGATAACCTAAGGCTCTGATACCATTTCTCTAACGCCCCAAATCCGGGGTCAAGGATTTAGGAGGCCACACCATCTTGAATCCTGTTTAAACACTTATCTTGCACAATATTATATATATACTCACACATCTATAACCCAACACTTATCAACATACACACACACTTACAGGTTATTGTCTTGGAAACGAACAATACATTACTGAATTTATTAATGCCACAAGGTGATAGTTATTATAGACCAAAATTAATTAAGTCTTACCACGGGTGTAACCTTCACTTGAGGTTAGACCGACGGTAAAATATACGTTTCTTTATTACTACCTTACATAAGTCATACTTAAATATAAGCCGGACTAAAAACAACTGAAACTCAATCCAGAATATACGGTCTACCTGTGGCACTGCACCAAACAATCTACGGAAAAGCTGGCCATTTCTTACTCGCTTCCGGGAAGTGAGCTTTCTGACCGGCATGTTGGTTCACTATTGTGTTGTGTCATTTTAAGAAAACAAGTGTGAGCTATAATTCCCAGCATAATAATGTTCAGTATAAAAAGACTGTATAATAAATTCTTATCTGATTCCGTATATATATATATGTTCGTTTAAAGTAGTTTTTCTTGGCGATACACACTTCTTTTCAAAATATTTCTTAGATTGACTTATTAGTCTGCAAATACCATAATGGTAAACCCAACACCTAGGCTTGAGTTACGGTATTGCATCTCAATTTCAATTGGAAGAATGGGACATTCATCGGAGCCCCTGAAATACGATGATCAGTCGTATAACGGTAAATATTTATTATTCTCTACTAGTAGAACGACGACTCCCATACATCCAGTTGTCACCCTTTCCGCATTCGGGCATATTATGTGTGGCCCATACATCCAGGATTTCCACATACTTCACGTGTTTACATGTGGCACACTATTAGTCGCTACAGTACACAAAGTACTAGAGTCTACCCCTTCTTTTCCTTTTCAACAATCTTAATATAAATCTGGAACTTGAATTATATCGAAGTTCCTTAAGAGTTTTCCTTGTTGATAGACACAACTCATCTCATATATGTATATATGTACTTCAGAGAATTTTCGGAGGAAGTACTAAGATATTGTGAATTGACGGTTGTCAACAGCTAAGTATTTAAGGGTGAGTTTCTTTTGACACTATAGTCAAAATATTTAAAATACGTCGAGATAATATTTTCCGATGATCTGAAAGTATTATTATGATTTTCTAAAACTCAGAAAATATTTTAAAATAGTTTTTATGATTTTTAAATGATAATAAATCATTTAAAAATATTTAATGATTAAAAAGTAATTATTAAATTATTAAATCTCGAATAATTCTATTTTAAAATAATATATGAAATAATATTCCTCAACTAAATTATGTTTAAGAATTTAATTTGATCTATAAAATATTAAATAATTGATTTTCAAATAAAATAATCATTGGAGAAAATTTCTCCTATTTAAATGAATATCTGAAATAATATTCATTATTCGAGTAATTAAATATAGTTGAGGGAATATGATCTTTGGAAATCATTTTAAATAAATTCAAAATAATATAGTATTTCGCAAGGGGACATCGAGTCCCTTGGAATAAAATAAGTACGGACTTTTAATCGTCCAAAACATCTCTGGGATGATTCCCGGGTTTACACTTTATAAAAGCTCACTGACACTCGGTCTTATGACTTATACATCACGCTCTACCATAGCGTTAAAATATTCTACGATATATTCATCGTAAACTCAATCATTATTGATACGTAAAAACTTGTATTTTACTATCATGGAAAACATGACATTTGTACGAAAGACAGTAAAACAGTCTTCACAACGCAATAATATATGGAGTTGGGTTTATAAACTTGCATGGGTGTTTCAAGGTGGAGGGTGCTCTAGAGTTCGTCCGGAAATCTATAATCAAGAACATTATCGTTCCATTAGATTATAATCGTATTTATCGTCACTTTATAAATACGCAATACTTACTATCCATTTTACATGACTCGCTTCACTCTCATTATTTGAATAAAGTACGAGTACTCAACTTTGTTTTCTTTCATTATCCTTTGTGTCCATAAATCTCTTTTACTTTTTCCACTCGGCTTCACTCGCGACTCTTAAGGATTTCTACTCGCACGATCTCGGCTCCGACATTTTTATAAAATTGAAAAATCCATAATTTTTACTTGAAATTTTTATGGAAGTTAACACATTCCATTTCTTACTCTCTGTAAAAATTTCATAATTTTTTAATACTCTTAAGTCGATCATTTATACTTCCAAAGTTCGTAATTCATAGCAGTCTTTATCGCGTAAATCATTTTTACTAAAACAGGCCTAACTTTGGAACCATAAATTGAAATTAAGCGATTCGATCTCGTAAACGATCCTTAAAACAAGCTCTATCATTTTCAAGTCTTACTTTTGAATAAATCACAGTTTATAATTTATGAATTTCTGCAGAAAACTTAAGGTTACAATTCGTTCATTTTATCGAAGTTACGCTCGCGATTTGAGTTTCATTTTCGCTCTAAACTACTAATGAATAACCAACAATAATCATACCATCATCTTAACACTTAATCCTCTCAAGAACATTAAGTTCTTGAGGCCACAATATCAACCTTAGCATCTAACTAACTAATCATCAAGAAACCAACATAACAACCATCAAAACTAGTTTATAACGAAGATCCATACTTTTCTTGAAACTTAAACCTTAAACAAAGTTTGGGAAAAGATTTCTACCTTTTTGGTAGCTTGGAAAGTGTTCTTCTTGATGGATTATTTTTGTGAGGCTTGGGTATGCTTAAGTATCCTAAATATTTCCATGAAAATAAAGAAATCAAGAAACTTACTATTTGGCACTATTCATCATCACTTTCATGGATTTATTTAACCATCCAAACCTTAATGAAATGCTATGAAATATTTAACTTATCTTAGTACATTTAGGAAGCTTTGGAATTAATTATAGCATTTATCTATGGCTAGATCTTGAGGTTTGAGTTTGTGTTTCTTGTTTTTCTTCAAAGGGGCTGAATGCCTCTTCTTGGAAAGAGAAGAGAGAAAATTTTGTTTGTTGCTTGGTTGCTTCTTGAATAAGTGATACATTATTTGTGTATATAATCCTAGATATACATATCTTAGTACATATCTTCTAGCACGGTTAATTTTTAAAGCCAAAACTATAGCCAAGTACTATAACCTACATGCGTGGTTACTATTTGCCTTAGCTAGGTTACTATGCTCTTTGATTGGTTACTGTTTGATTGTCAATCCTTGGTTACATTCTTACTAATTATTTTATATGTTTTGCATGGGAAGTTGCATGGCTTGATGCATTTATTTATTCGATTACGTATTTGTTTGGTCGCTTATTCATTTTCGTAAAAAATCTTCGTAAGCGATTCGTGGGGTAAATCCTTTCTTATAAGTCATTTATGCGTTGAAACCTTGTACTTCGGTTTTGATTTGTAGAATTTTAGATTCGTGATTGTAATGTGATTATCGTATTCCTTGACGGTCCGTAAGATAAGGTCATTTTACAAAGTTCGATTTCTTCGAAAACTAATGGTTTATATGTTTGATATATTTGAGATGTCATGTCTAATATGATTTGTGTTTAGTTTTTAGAACTTAACAACAGGACATATCAGGACTTACTGAAATCAGGACTTACTGAAGTCGGAGCTTAATATCAGAACTTAAAGTGTCAGAAGATACATATCAATAATTAAGTGCGGGAAGACTTTCAGATAAGGAATGCGGCTGATTTACAGGAGAAGATCGAGACTAAAACAATAGAAGATATGCATGGAAAGAGTTAGAGGACTAGAAGACTTGTAGAAGATATCTGATTGATATATTTTAGGAGACAAAATTGTATTCCATATCAATTACAATATATCTTGTAACTATGTACTATACAAACACAGCTTAGGGTTTACACTATATGTGTTATCATTATCGAGAAACATTATTCATTGTAACCTAACAGCTCTTAGTGATATTTGTTCATCACTGAGAGAACAACAGTTCATATTGTAACAGAGTTTATTGAATATAATTGATCTTTGTTGCATACTTGTGTTCAAATCGATTTGACTGTATAAACACTGTATTCAACCCCCTTCTACAGTGTTGCGTGACCTAACAAGTGGTATCAGAGCTTTTCTGTTAACACACATACAGTAAAGATCCAAACAATCATGTCTGAAGAAACACAAACTTCAACCAAGCCCACCAAAACTCAAGAAACTCAAAACACTCAAACCCACAGTCGATATGAGACTATTAGGGTTCCCATACTAAGACCTTCTGAGTATCCCATATGGAAAGTGAAGATGGCTATGTTTCTGGAAGCTACAGATCCAGAATACCTTGACAGAATTAATGAAGGACCATATAAGCCTAGCAAGCTCTCTGTGGCAGTTGCTGATCAACCAGCAAAGTCCATACCAAAGGAGAAAGGTGATTATATAGCTGAAGACATCTCATATATTGCCAAGGATGCAAGGGTAAGGCATTTGCTGCATAGTGCCATTGATAATGTCATGTCAAATAGGGTAATTGGATGCAAGACTGCAAAGGAGATATGGGATGCTTAGGAGACAAGATGCCAGGGAACTGATGCAATCAAAAAGAACAAGAGGACTATACTCACTCAAGAGTATGAGCACTTTGATTCAAAAGTTGATGAGTCATTAACTGACTTATATGACATGTTTGTCAAACTCTTGAATGATCGTTCACTGGTGAACAAGGAATATGATCTTGAAGATTCAAATCTAAAATTCCTTTTAGCTCTCCCTGAAAATTGGGATTTGAAGTCAACTACCATAAGAGACAACTATGACCTTACTGAAACTACTCTTGATGAAATTTATGGTATGCTCAAGACTTATGAACTTGAGATGGATCAAAGGAGCAAGAGGCATGGAAGAAAGTCAAGGACAGTTGCTTTTAAAGCTGAGGAGGAATCTCCTAAAGTGGTTGCCTCAAAAAGGGGCAAAGGAAAGGCTCGCATCATAAAGTCTGATTCAGAGTTATCAAATTCTGATGATGATGATTCAGAAATTGAAAGTTTATCTGAAGTTGATGTTGATGCAGAGATGATGCAACTATGTGCTTTTATGGTGAAGGGTATCACAAAGATAGCCTACAGGAAATTCAGAAAGGGCAAGAAGTTTCCCAAGAAAGGTGGAAGTTCTTATAAGAAAGGATTCAGAAAGTCTGAAGGCAAAGGAAAGTATGACAGAGGAAACAACTCAAATGTTAAATGCTACAATTGTGGTGAAAGAGGCCACATGTCTCCTAACTGCAAGAAAAGAAAAAGTGACAAAGGCAAGGCACTTGTCACAAAGAAGAAAAGCAAGATAGACCCTTTAGATTCTGAATATGAGGTGAACTATGCTTTGATGGCAAATGCTGATAGCAGTACTGAAACTGCTGAATTGAAGGTACCTCAAACAACTTATGCTTTTCATACTGATGATATTACTGAGTTGAGATTATATCTTAAAACCATGTTCATTAGTTATAGAGATCATACTTTAACATGTGAAAGATTAACATCTGAAAATCTTGCTTTTAAAATAGAAATGACTATTTAGAAAAGGAGTTAGTTTTTCTTTATCAAACTAAGAAAGAAAGAGATGAGGCTTTGTATGTTAGAGATGAAGTACTAAAATTGAATGAATCTCTAAAAAATTATTTAGAAAAGGAAAGAGAGATCATCATAACTTGGACTAACTCTGGCAGAACAACTCAGGATATACTAAGTAGTGGAAACTGGAAAGAAGGTTTAGGGTATGGAGATGATAAAAGTGAGAAAGGAACTGTGAAAATTGAGCCAACTGTTGTTAAACAGACTACTAAGCCAAAGGTAAATCCTGTTAAGTTTGTAGCAAAAACTGTAAAGTCTGATTCTAAAAAGATGAAAGAGTCTAGGACAGAAGTCAAGGAAAAGTCAACTTCTAACAAATTAAAATAGGAAAAACCAGCTGAAGTTAACATAGGCTTAATGACAAAGAAGCAGCTTAAGCATAAGCTGAAAGAGATTAGAAATGTTAACAGGGTAAAAGAAGTTAGGAAAAATAGGAATGGAAAGGAAGGTGTGAATAAAACCAATAATTATATGCCTGTTCCTAATGCTCCTGGAAAGAAATGTTATAACTGTAAAAACTCTAACCATCTTGCTTCTTTTTGCAGGAAAAATAAAGATATAAACTCTTTACCTCCTAAATCAGGAGTTAAGAGGTAGTCTGTTAGGTTTAAACCATAAAATCCTTGTTTTCATTGTGGTAGTTTATGGCATTCCATTTATACTTGTAAGGAATATCGTAGTTTGTACTATGAGTATTATCAAATAAAACATTCTTTGAAGAAAGTTAGTATTATTCCTTCTAGTGTAAAGTCTGATGCAAAGTCTTATATAAATTCTGATAAACAGCATGTTAGCATAAACTCTAAAATTAAATCCGCTGCAAATGCTAACAAACTTAAAAAGGCCAAAGGATCCAAGCAAGACTGGGTCCTTAAAACTAACCAATAGTGGTCTTCATGATTGAAGGGCAACGTGAAAAACATCCTAGTTCTGGACAGTGGATGTTGAGGACATATGACTTGAAATAAATCCCTGCTATCAGACTTTGTGGAGAAACCTGGCCCAGGAGTTTCTTATGGAGATGGCAACATGGGAAAAACTCTGGGATATGGCAATATCAATCTTGGGAATGTCATCATTGAATCAGTGGCTCTTATCTCAGGACGTAAACACAATCTGCTAAGTGTGAGTCAAATCTGTTACAGAGGTTATCATGTGGATTTCTTTGAAGAACACTGTGAAGTTGTAAGTAATTCTACAGGAAAAATAGTTCTGAAAGGTTACAGGCATGGTAACATTTATGAAACCAGACTTTCAACAAGTTCTGATGGTTCTGCAATCTGTCTGTTGAGTAGAGCATCAATTGAAGAAAGCTGGAATTGGCACAAGAGACCCTCTCATTTAAATTTCAACAACATAAATGAGCTAGTAAAGAAAGATCTTGTGAGAGGACTACCAAAATCAGTATTTTCTCCTGATGGCCTTTGTGATTCAAGTCAAAAGGCAAAACAAAGAAAATCTTCATTCAAGAGAAAAACTGAATCCTCAATTCTTGAGCCTTATCACTTACTGCATGTTGATCTATTTGGTCCAGTAAATGTCATGTCAATTGCAAAGAAGAAATATGCTATGGTTATAGTGGATGAGTTCACAAGATACACTTGGGTGTATTTCTTGCACAAGAAGAATAAAACTGCATCTACTTTGACTGATCATGTCAGATAGCTGGATAAGTTGGTTAAAGATTCTGTTGAAACCATAAGAAGTGATAATGACACTGAGTTCATGAATTCAATCATGGAAGAGTTCTGCAAAGAGAATGGAATTAAGCAGGAATTTTCTGCACCTGGAACTCCACAGCAAAATGGAGTTGTAGAAAGAAAGAACATGACTCTCATTGAAGCTGCACGAACTATGCTTGATGAAGCAAAGCTGCCAACCTACTTTTGGGCTGAGGATGTACAGACTGCTTATTTTACGCAGAATGCTACATTGATAAAAAAGCATGGAAAAACACCATATGAGATGGTAAAGAAAAAGAAGCCAAATCTGAAATATTTTCATGTATTTGGTTGCAAGTGTTTTATTCTTAAGACCCATCCTGAACAGCTATCAAAATTTGATCTAAAAGCTGATGAAGGAATTTTTGTTGGATATCCACTTTCCACAAAAGCCTTCAGAGTCTACAATTTAAGAACAAGGGTTGTCATGGAATCTATCAATGTATCTTTTGATGATAAAAAGATTACTAGACTTGAAGATTTCAATGATCATGATCAGCTGAGATTTAAAAATGAAGATTTAAATTCTGATTCTGTAAATTCTGATGACCTAAATCCTGATCATGTAAGTTCTGATGGGTTAAGTTCTGATGTCATTGAAACTGTGGTAACTACTCCAAGGGAAAATGCACCTATTCAAGGAGAGCAAGCTGAAGATCCTACCAAAACTCAAGACTCTCAAGAAATATCAGAACTTGTCACTGGCTCTTCAAGTTCTGATTCATCAAGTTCTGATGAGCAAGATTCTGATAATTCTGGAATCTCTGATTCTTCAAATCCTGAAGGATCTAACTCAAATTCTGAAGTCTCAGAGAGCATAACTACAGGGGGCATCAGAAAATGCTGAAGAGGATCCAGTTCTAGAAATCAACTTCCATCTGCAAGGAAGTGGACCAAATCACACACACCTCACTTAATAATTGGAGATCCTAAAGTAGGTATCAGAATTAGAACTACAACATCAAATGAATGTCTCTAGAATTCTTTTCTATCTCAGACTGAATCAAAGAAAGTGGATGAAGCTCTTCAAGATGCTAATTGGGTGCAAGCAATGCAGGAAGAGTTAAATGAATTTGAAAGAAATAAAGTCTGGACCCTAGTGCCAAGACCAAAGAACAGATCAATTGTTGGCACAAAATGGGTGTTCAGAAACAAAACTGACAGTGATGGCATAATTACAAAAAACAAAGAAAGGCTGGTTGCTAAAGGCTACTCTCAACAGGAGGGTATTGATTATGATGAAACATTTGTACCAGTTTCTAGATTGGAAGCCATAAGAATCTTTTTGGCTTATGTTGCTCACAAAAAGTTCAAAGTCTTTCAAATGGTTGTGAAAAGTGCTTTTCTCAATGGAGAATTGGAAGAAGAGGTATATGTTGAACAACCTCCAGGATTTGTAGATCCAAAATTTCCAAATCATGTCTACAAACTTGACAAAGCACTTTATGACCTTTAGCAAGCTCCAAGAGCATTGTATGAGACTTTAGCTCAATTCCTTCTGGAAAGTGGATTTCACAGAGGAATAATTGGTAAAACATTATTTTACCTCAACCATGGAAAGGACTTACTTTTGGTACAGATATATGTTGATGATATCATATTTGGTTCTACAAATGCCAAACTCTATGAAAGGTTTGCAAAGATAATGCAGTCAAGATATCAAATGAGTATGATGGGAGAACTTATCTATTTTCTGGGACTTCAAGCCAAGCAAAATAAAGAAGGTACTTTTATCTGTCAATCTAAGTACACCAGAAATTTACTAAAGAAATTTGGAATACAAGATTGTTCAACTACATCCACTCTCATGGCCACTGCAACCAAGTTAGATAAAGATACTGGTTCATCAGTAGATATTACTAACTACAGAGGTGTGATTGGCTCTTTACTCTATTTAATTACAAGTAGACCTGATATCATGTATGCTACATATCTTTGTGCAAGATTTCAGGCTGATCGAAGAGAACCTCATCTAATAGCTGTGAAAAGAATTTTCAAGTACCTCAAGGGTACAGTTGATCTAGGATTGTGGTATCCTAGAGAATCAGATTTTAAGCTAATAGGTTACTCAGATACAGATTTTGCAGAATGCAAAATAGACAGGAAAAGCACTAGTGGAAGCTGCGAATTTCTTGGAGGCAGATTGGTTTCTTGGTTTAGCAAGAAACAGAAATCAATTTCCACATCAACTGCAGAAGCGAAATATATTGCTACAGAAAGCTGTTGTGCACAGATTCTTTGGATGAAGAATCAGTTACTGGACTATTGGTTAGAATTTTCTAAAATACCTATTTACTGTGATAATCAAAGTGTTATTGCTATGACAGGTAATCCAGTTCAACACTCAATGATAAAACACATCAGCATTAGGTACCATTTCATAAGAGAACATGTGATGGAAGGTACAGCGGAATTGTATTTTGTTCCAATAGATTAACAACTAGCAAATATCTTCACAAAACCACTATGTGAAGCTACTTTTACAAGACTGGTAAATGAACTTGGAATGGTTTCAGGTTCTTTCTCAAAATCTGGTTAGTTTTTGTTCTCATGCATCAGACTTTATGATCAGTGTTTACAGATTGTCTTATCTCTATGTAATCTGTGCTTAAATTGTAATACATTAAATACTGATTGTTATCTGATGTGGATCTATATACTTTGATAGTGTTTTGAATGTTCTGTGACTATTTAATCCAATGAGGATTAACTGTGCTAGATGCTGACCTGGAAGTCTTTAACATACTGGAAATCCCGTGTTTGAATTAGTTGTTTATGTGGAAATTCATTAACACAAGCAAATTCCGATTTTGAGCTTACTCAAATTTACTTTGTGTATCTTATTACTAAGTCACAAACTAGATTCTTGCTTCTTACCTGTCAAATTCTGATGTCAGTAAATCTTAAGGATGAACCACATACTTGATAAGCCTCACTTATCTGAAGAAAAGAAAAGAAAAGAAAATTGAAGTCAGGTACTCCTTTGAGATCTAGAGTAAGTATGTGGAAGGGAAGACCCAAGTGCATTGCTGGTATTAAGTTATATGCATTAGAAAAGCAAATAAATTTTTCTTGGTGACTTTTCACATTCTCTGATTACTGGAGAAATACTCTGATAAAAGCATAAATTCTGATAGCGGTTGTGACTCACTTACACTGAGAAGCCACTGTAAAAAGAATGTTAAAAGATGCATAAAATGAGCACAAACAGTTGAGGTGGATTCTTGCATAAATTTATTCTATAGTAGACTTCATTATTAAAGATAGATTTTAAGCAATTTTC
Organism: Apium graveolens; assembly: GCF_009905375.1. NCBI lineage: Eukaryota > Viridiplantae > Streptophyta > Magnoliopsida > Apiales > Apiaceae > Apium > Apium graveolens. The sequence continues at coordinate 178,467,888 of NC_133652.1, read as the reverse complement.
TTAGTTATGCCTTATTTCTAAGATATACTGAAGTTTGTCAGAGTTTAATCTTTATCTGATATTTTGCTATTGCAAACACTCTCACTCCATATGAATGATGAAAATAATTGTGGTGATTAAGTTGTTTCAGACAAACAGTTAAGTGTCATTTGCATACATTCTGAGGACAAGTTCTGATGGAAGTTCTGATGATTAATCTCTGAAGAAACAAGTCAGTTTTTGTATGAAGAATCACAGAAACAAACATTCACTTTCTGAGAACAGAAGCCATGTTCTGATGACCGTTACATCTGATAATAGTCAAGTTCTGATATTAAATCCTGATGGAAACTCTGATGCTTACGTGGTATTATTTATTTACTTGACTTATTTGTGGTAAATACTGAATGGTCATATTTTATCAGAATATATTTAAGTGAGATAAAAACAGTCATAATCATTTGTTTAGTGGGAAATGTGTTAGTCTTGAAAAACTGCATGTGCACAATAATTACTGCTTATTTCTCATGCCCATTAACTATTGCTTTAACTATTTACTGACCGTTCACATGTTGCCAGGTGTAAATTGTCTGCCATGCTTCACAAATGTAGTTGTTGTCACGTGGGCTATATAAATAAGAAAGTTAAAAGATTTTCTAATCTTTTACCTACTTTTCTCATTCTCTCATCTCTCTTATTTTCTCTCACCCACTAATATTCTCTGAAGCTCTATTTTCTCACAGGCATTTTATCAAACACTTAGTGTACACACTATTCTCACTTGATTTTTCACAGAAATGGCACCAAAAGACATCATTTTCAATGGAGCTAAGTTTGTTCCTAACAACTACTTAGCTATTCTTAGCAATGATGAAGCTTCATCAGATCTTCACTTTGTTCAGGACTTCCCTGCTAACAGCGAGATTGGGTATGCATTGACCCAACCTCAATCACTCTCAGGAACTCAAATGCTGGAGTTTTAAAGGAGTGGGGTTTATGATGATGGTGGCAGAGATGGGTCCCCTAGTATTATTTTCACAACAGGGGAGAATGAACATGTGGTGACTGTGTCTACAGTTTGCCAAGCTCTACATCTGCCAGAAGACTGCACTTTTTCAACAGTTGAGGAGCCAGCTCTTCAATAGACGATGGCTAATCTGGGTTATGAAAAATCATTGTCCAAGCTGGGATAATTAAAGAGACCCCATATCAGGAGGGAGTGGAGTTTCTTCTTTGACTGCATCACCAAGGCTTTTGCAAACAAGTGCTCCAATTTTGATGCATTGGCAATCCTAAGTCAGCAAATTGGGTATTCTCTAATTACTCAATCTCATTTTGATTATGCTAGTGTTGTACTAGGTTTTATAGGTGATAGGATGATAGAATATAGAAATACAGCTTATTTTGCTAGATTCTGTCAGTTTTTGTACAGTTTTCATTCCTCTGATGCACCCCAACTAGCAAGTAAGTTGATTGAACCTTTTAAACTTGCTAAAAGAGCTTTTACTGACTTATTATCTACTGATAATAAGAAGACTGTACTAAGACCCCTCTAAATTCTCATATCTGTCAAACAAGTCTTAGTAAATTCTGATCCAACCACCTATGCTGCTCAATATCTTGATGTACAACCAACCCAACCTCCATCAGCACCTACAAACCTACAACTTCTCAACCTCAACCAACTCAACCTACCATCAGAACATACTTCCAACCAGCACAATCCTCACAATAACAACCATCAGCACCTACCATCAGACCTTCATCCTCAAGGCCTAAAAGAGCAAAATCTATTCCTAAATCTCTACCAAGGAGAATAAGGATGATTCTAAGGGATGAATCAGATGATGAAGAAGCACAGGGTCATGCATCAGAACCTGTGCCTGTGGAAGTTGAAAATTTGGTTTTTCAGAAAGAAAAAGAAGTTGAAGGGTCAACCCATCAGATAAATACTGAAGCTGAGGGTTCTGATAATTTGAAGAGGAAAAGAACTGTAAGTTCTGATGCTACTCAGGCAACTCCTACATCATCTAGGAGATCTAAGAAATAGAGGGCGGGAAGGCACATGGCTCAACCTCCATCAGAGGATACTGAAGAAGCTGAGGAAGGGGATCAGGAATCTCTGATCTCAAAAGAACCAATTATCCTTGAAGCCCTTCCAGAACCAAAAGACACTGTTACAGATACAGTGATCACACCTCCTGTCTCTCCACTCAAAGCTACAGATAATGCTGAAGAACAAGACACAATTTCTGAAATAGATATTCACAATCTGAATATTCCTAATATTTATTATCTGGAAGCTCTAACAGCAGCTTAGCCCTCTACTCTCAATTCTCCTATCTTACAAGATGAGATACCAATAACTTCTATTTTGGAGGTAAATTCTGATGCTCGGAATTTAGATGAAGCTGGTAGAGACTCTCCTTCTGTTACACACACTCTTGTGTTGTCAGAAGATGATGGATTTTCTGCAACTTCTGGAGAGTCAGCTCTAGTAAATGCTCCAATTCTTGGAAAGGAGGCATTAATCCAAAAGTTTATTGAAAAGGATGCTCATATTCCTTGGGTAGATACTCACAGAGGAGTGGAGTGGACCAAGAAGTGGAATGAAACTAATTTTATTTCAAGCTCTAAAGTTCTGACAGAGCACAATACTAAGGCTGATGAGCTGATGACATGTTCTGATTTTAAGCACCAACTCAAAGTCACAACTCTAAATGTCAAGTCTATTCAAGGTCAACACTCTACCATTCATGAAAAGGTTGACAAACTTCTGGAAAAAGCAGATAAGCTGGATATGGAGACCAAGCTTGATAAAAAGAGGTTTATCAGACCTATTTCTGAAAAAGTTGAAGCAATTGAGAAGATTAAAGAGAAACAACAGGCCCAAATTACTGAGGTCCTGCAAAATCAATCCTCTCAAAAAGCTCAACTAGATGAAATTCAATTTTCAGTAGAACTTCTTCTCTCTCTCCAATTACCTGATGATGCCAAAAAGGGGGATAAGGTAGTTAAGTCCAAATGCTCAACCAGTCAGATACTGAAGAAAAGGGATAATAATGAAGATGACCATGGAAACCCTAGCAAGGGTCAAGGTCAAGGGCAAAGCAGCAAGGTTTCTTCTAGGAAACTAATTTATGATGCAAGCAAATCTTCTACTCAAAAGAAGACAAGTTCTGAAGCTTCTCAAACTCAAAATCTGATAGCAAGTGCTGATAATCAAAATCTGATATCATGTTCTGATGAGCAAAGTCTGATGACAAAGCCTGATGTTCTGATTCAAGGTGGAAGTAAAGACTCTCAGAAGTTTTTGCAAACTATGAAGCTCAAGGGAAAGGAGACTATTGTCTACTACAAAGATCCCAAGATTCAAACACTTGATGAAGAGATTGCTAGAAGATTATTTTTGAAATATAATCTTGGAATGAATTTAGAAAATCTAAAGGAGGAAGAAGCTAGATTTAAAGCTGAGAAGACAAATTAAAAGTCTAAAGCTTTTGTTGCAAAGAAACCTCCAAGGCCTAAGGTAAAAGGCATTGTGATCAAGGAAAAATCAAATACTGAGGCATCAAATCCCAAGACTAGATCACAAACTGAGATTGATCCCAAAAATAAAGAAAAGGGAAAAGTTGATGAACCCATAAAGCCACAGGAGATGAAAATTTCTCAAATCCTGATGAAACCTGTGTGCAAAATGGTTCAAGTTCATGATGATACTTTTGCTGAAGATGAATCTGTTCAAACTCTGAAAAGAAGAAAGATTACTGAAGAATCTAAGACAACCTCTGACAAAGCTCAAGTTGTTCAGAGTGAAGAACAACAAGCTACAGAAGAAACAACAAGTTCTGATAAAGTCATCAAGAAATCAACCTCCGACATAGCTCAAGTTGATTTAGACAAGATGAAAGTAGCTGATAAAAAGAAACTTCTATGGAAAAATGTTAGACCATCAGATCCAAAGAAAAGCCAATTATTGTTTGATTTCATGACTATTGGGTTAAATACTAGAGAACCAAGAGACAGACCGGGGCTAGGTTCTGATGAAGCTAAGATCAAGACAAGAGTTGAAGTTGCTACTAGAGATCCATTTTTGTTAACTAACAGACCTCTTGAAGATGTTACACAGAAACACCTTGATAAGATTATCTCTGTTCAAGTGGTACTGGATGCTCATGACAAGCATAATGTTAAAGAAAATTTGATTCTATTTCTTGAAGATGGAAGGACATATCAGATGTCAAAATCAGATGTGCCGAACAAATCTTTGAAAGAACTTCAATTCTTTCATTATCTTTTAGAGATAAAGTCAGATATTACCAGGAGATGGTCAAATTTCATAGTGAAGACCATAAGAGATTAAGCAAGAATTTCTGGTTCAAGGGTTACAAAATTCATTCCTAACATAGTTGAAGATGATGGAAGTGAAATTCCAATGAAGAAGGATTTTGCTAAATCTGAAGTAATTCTGAAAGAGAAATGTTTATGCCACAATAAAGATTCTTCTCATCCAAGGGTAATAAGACTGGGTGATGGTTTAGAAAGAAACCATATCTCTGCACTAAGGACTGCAATCTACCAGATTGGAAGTCAGGGTGAAGATATGAAGCAAGTCAAGACTACACTATTTCAAGTCCTGAGGAATAAAGAAGAAAAGCTGATATCAAACTTTGTCAAGAATCACTTTGGATTCAGATTGACTCAGTGAGATTGGTAAAAGCTACAAGGACCGTAAGTTATAGTTAGTTATCTTATTAAACTCTTATTGCATTTCTACTTAAAACAAATTTAAAATCATCAAATCTATTAACTTGTATATTTTGCATAATTTACAAGTTGGGGGAGATTGTTAGATATATTTGAGATGTCATGTCTAATATGATTTGTGTTTAGTTTTCAGAACTTAACAAGATGACATATCAGGACTGAATGAAATCAGGACTTACTGAAGTCAGAGCTTATTATCAGAACTTAAGGTGTCAGAAGATACATATCAGTACTTAAGTGCGGGAAGACTTTCAGATAAGGAATGCGGCTGATTTACAGGAGAAGATCGAGACTAAAACAATAGAAGATATGCATGGAAAGAGTTAGAGGACTAGAAGACTTGTAGAAGATATCTAATTGATATATTTTAGGAGACATAATTGTATTCCATATCAATTAGAATATATCTTGTAACTGTGTACTATATAAACACAGCTTAGGGTTTACACTATATGTGTTATCATTATCGAGAAACATTATTCATTGTAATCTAGCAGCTCTTAGTGATATTTGTTCATCACTGAGAGAGAACAACAGTTCATATTGTAACAGAGTTTATTGAATATACTTGATATTTGTTACATACTTGTGTTCAAATCGATTTGATTGTATAAACACTATATTCAACCCCCTTCTACAGTGTTGTGTGACCTAACAAGTGGTCTCAGAGCTTTTCTATTAACACACATACAATAAAGTTCCAAACAACAAACTCCAACCAAGCCCACCAAAACTCAAGAAACTCAAAACACTCAAACCTATAGTAAAATTTGGGTTATTACATAAATGCTGATGGTATGGCAGTTTCTGAAGCAGCTGGATCACATACTGCTCCAATTCGTGACTCAATTTTAAATGCCGATGTTGAAGATGAAGTAGCACAGATAGTCAAGGGACCAATTGTTGATGATGAATCTGTTCATGGAAGTGAGCCTGATGATGGAGATTATATTGATGTATAAAACATTAATATAATGACTCGTATTTTTGTATTATTAAAGTATAATTATTGAATAATTAAGTAAATAAAATATGTGTATTGGTGTTGTCAGCTGTGTGTTGCCTTATTATTAATTATGTGTGGTTATTGGTGTATGATGATTATTTGTATAATTAATTAATGAGATGTGTTATTTGTTTTTATCTTTAAAAGTGATTTTATCAAAGATTTATTTTCGTAAATAGTTGAATTGTCTCAAATAATATTTTTATGGTTTTATAATTTCAATAATTATTTTTGGGAATTTATAAAATTTAGAAAACAATATTTCATCAATTATGTACTTCTGAATGATTTTCTGATTGCATTTATCTATAAATTCAATATTTAATCCTAGAATATTTTAAAAATTATAAAACTCACATTTTACTCTTTTGAAATATTTCGAGAATTTTAAAATTATTTTGGAACTTTTCCGGATTAAATTTACCCGCACGTTTGTTCATTAAATCGTTAAATGCGAGTATGTCGCGCGTTTCAGAAATGCTTTAAAAATTTTGAAATTTTTTATTTTATTAATTTTTAATTATTCTGAGAATTTTAGTATTTATTTGGTAATTTTTCGGATCAGTTTCAACCACAAATTTGATCGGTAAAGCGCGTAACGCAGGGCAAAAATTAGGGTTTCAATCAGTAAGGGGACACGTGTCGATTATTCAGGAAGTGTTTTTGTTGCATATCCTATTTTGTGATTCGTGGCAGCAGCTCAAAATTTGTTTAAAAAAAAGAAACACACACAAATACACACACAAACATTACAGTCCCGTCTCTCTCTTTGTCTCGCATCTCTCTGTCTCTCCTCTCTCTTAATCTCTCTTCTCTCCGTTCTCTCGTCTGTTTGCTGCCTTCTGTTTCCGGCCGTGTTTTTGTTTTCTGATTAGGCGCGTGTGTTGTGCGCGTGTGTTGTGCACGTGTGCCTGTTCGGTTGAGGTTTTTATTATTTTATTTTCTGCAGGAAATTTATTCGAGTAATATTCATGAAATAAAATTTATTTTCGTGCGGGGAATAATTGTGATTAATTGGTGAAACTCGTGACTGGCATCCGAATCGGGTACCTCCGCGATTCGCTGCCGTCAGCGATGAATTTCGATGAGTTGATGGTGGATGGTGATGAATATTTCTGAGTCCTAAATTTATAAAAATATTAAATTAGTTCATAAAATTTATTTTTCGAAACAAAAAAAATTAATTATTTTTTAAAATTCGTATCGTTTATTGGATTGCGGATTTGTTTGGTTGTGATTGAGACGTCGGTTATGTTTCGACGGGTAGGCCGATAAACAGAGAGACGCTGCCCGATTTTTGGGAAATTAAATTCGAAAATACGGGGACATATCCTGTGATTATCGGGATTACTAGTTGAACGTATATAACTATATTATTATAAATATTTTATGAAACGTACTTGCGTGTTGTGATGAAATATTTTGTAAAATATTCGACAACCCTATTTTTCCGAAGTGATGGGTATATGTGTTTTCTGAAAACAAATATTGAACCAAGTTTTGAGTATGTGGACCCTAATTATTTTGTGCATTATAATAATACATATAATTATGAGTCGGGATATGATATCATTCGGGTAGAACTGATAGCGATGATATGTCAAGCATAGCTGGTCGTCTAATGTAGGGTATTTCAACTCTATAGGTTTTAGTCGGAAGACCCGAAAGTTGACGTCGGACTAAAGATAGTCTAGTGGTCAGTCGACAAGCTCAGCAAGATTCTAAGCGAAGGACCTCAGCATTGAAGTCGGATCCAGGATAGTCTAATAGTTAGACGATAAAGCCGAGCGTCCAAGTCGGTCCAAAGTCAAATAGTAATAGTTATAAAGCTCAGCAAGGCAAGTACCCCTGACCATACTTTTATGATTCAGTATATATGAATAAACTGTTGCTTTATTTTTGAACAGGAACAGAAACGTTTTAAGTTATGTATCCCTTGTAGTTATAATTATTTGTTTGAAATTTGTTTTGGGGAAAAGTAACTTCAAAAAGGTACCTATCTCCAAATGAAAATGAATTTATGAACCAAAATTATGTGTGATGTAGAATGAACTGTTTAAAACTGAGATAGGTACAAGTTATTTGAAAGCTAGATAAAAACGATCATATATTGGATAGATAGAGGTCAAAGTGGCCTATTGTAGTGACGTAAGTGGCTAACTCGGTTACACGCATTACTTAACCGATTAGTCCAGCAGGTTAGGGACCTAGCTAGTCGCTGAGTTCTAGAACAGGTTTATGGGATGGTAGATGGAGCCGTCTGGTGTTGATAGCCTCATCAGCTGGCTTCACATGTCCAATATGTATCTGATATGATTTTATGGTTCCCGTAACGGAACAAGTGACTTATATATTTGAATTATAAATGTGAATAGCATCCTAAAATTGTTCTCTGGTATTTATACACAGCACACGACCGATATTATGTTTTACAGAGCATGCTAGTTTTGGATATCCAGTTTATACATGTTTTACCAGTTGTGTAAAAAGTTATGAATTTGGTTCCTATCAATATTTTTCATAAACTGTTTACTTGTTACTCATATTGTGGTACTGTTGAGCAATTGATTGCTCACCCTTGCAGAATGTTTTGTATATATATTGCAGATGCCTGGGAGATCCTTCCATCGTAGTCAGGGCAGAATTCTAGTTCCTTCCGTACCAGGCTCCTCTGAGGTAATTGTATCAGATCAGATGTGGTATGTTGAGTTGTTGTATTAAACTAGTGTGTTAAATTTGTTAAATAAGTTTGGTTTTGTAATAGTTGTAGCCTAAGTCATACTTAAACCTGGAAAAGATCTTGGTAAGGGGGTCGTGATATTGTAATAATAATGGTTTTGGTTGTAATATAAAATATGGTTGTTGTGGTTCATCACGTCAACTCCTGACCCCAGGGTTGAGGCCGTCACAATTAATGTGCAATTAGATCATGATGAAGATCTTGATGAAATCATCTTTCCTTAAGGCATGTCAGAAAGGGAAAAGAAATTAAGGATAGCTGAGATTGTCAAAGAAAATTTGAAGAAGTTTCTGTATGAGGAGTGGGTATCTAAGTGGAAGGATCCAAATTATCCTATCACTGCCAATCATGATTCTCAATATTTGAAGACAGCTGAGAGGCAGCTCACAAATCTTGATATGCCCACTCATCTAAAGGCTTCTACTTTGATGATTAAATCCATCCATTCCACTCAGGCTAAAGCTAAAAAATAGATTGAGACCCTCAAGGATGCTTTTCATGAAGTCAAATTCAAATCTGAACTTGAGGTGCAAAAATAATTGAAGCCTATCCTTTCCATATAAGACAAACTTGAAGCCAATCAGGATAAGTTGGAAGCTACTCAACAGAAGATGTATGGGCAATTGGATGAGGTACAACAGTCCATGGAGCTGATTGTTTCCCTTCTACTTGGTGCTGCTGCCAAAAAGGGGGAGAAAGTTTCCAAATCTAAATGCAAACAGCTCCATCTAAAAGTCGATGACAAAGATGATGATGCAGATGGAGGAATTAAAGGGGGGAAAGGTGGAGATAGAGTGAAAGATAGTAAATAATAAATCATTTCAAAAGAACCAACTATGACTACAAAATAAACACTGACAGTCACAGATGCTGGTGAAGACCAAGGTATTCAGGAATTAGAAGCTAGTGCTGAGGCAAGTCAGTTTTTACAAACACTGAAGGTCAAAGTACAGAAGACAACTCTATTCTACAGGGATCATAAAATTAGGCTTTTGATTCTGAAGTAAGTAGAAGGATTTTTGAAAGGAAAATCCGGGAGTTGATCTTGAGCAACTGAAGCTTATGGAAAAAGAATTCAAATCTTTAAGACCAGCAAATACTGATATTGTTTCATCATATGAAGATATTCATGGACAAAGACTAACCAAAGGAGTTGTGATCAAAGAAATCAGCCAAACTGAAGCTGAAAGACCTGTTTTAAGGTCTCAAGTTATTTAAAATATTGATAGGAGTAATAAGGGAAAAAAGAAGGTTGGTGAAAAATCAAAGTTGTAACGACTCGTATATTTTTAGTATTATTTAAATATATAATTATTAAATAATTAAATAAATAAAATATATATATGGGTTCTGTCAGCGGGTTATTATTTTGCTATTAATTATATGAGATTACTGGTGTTCGAGAATTAATTGTGCAGTTAATTGTTGAGCTGTGTTGTTCCGTTTGTATTTTAAAAGTGATTATATTTAAGATTTATTATTATAAATACTTGGGTCATCTCTAAAATCATTATTATTGCTTTATAATTTTATTTATTATTTTTAGGTGTTTATAAAATTTAGAAATCAATATTTCATCAATTATTTAGCCTTTTATGATTTTCTGATTATATATTAGTGTAAATTCAGTATTAAATTCGGAAATGCCTTAAAAATTATGAAACTCATATTTATTTAAGTTTGGAATATCCCGAGAATTTTAAAATCATTTTGGAAATTTTTGGGATTAATTTCACCGCGCGTTGATTCGTTTAATTATTAAAAGCGGTTATAAATTACATTTCAAAAATTATTTTAAAATTATGAAATTTACGTTTCAATTACCTTGGGGATATTTGTAACCTTTTAAGTCTATTTTTTTAATTTTCTTAAATTGTTTAAAGTGCGACTAAGTCCGTAAATTTGCGAGATTCGGGGTAATCGAGCCATAAAAGCTCGTAGTTATCCTTGCAAACACATGTGTCAGTCTTGCAAAATAGGGGGGATACGTGTTAGCTTCTATTTTTTCTAGAAACAAATAAAAATATAACATGCATATCCTTGTTTTTCCCAATTTTCCCCATTTTTGTGTCTCTCTCCCGAGAGATTTCACAGCTCTCCTGATTTATTTATCTTCCACAGTTTCTTCTCCTCTCCTCTTTCCCTCAATATCCCTGCTCCTCTGTTCTGTCTTATTCGGTGGAAATTATTCCCATCGCCTCTGTTCCCGGCAAGTTCCGCCATGCCTGAGCTTTTGCAGTATCTTGTTCTTGCCCGATTACTTGACTTTGCAGTTGTATATATATGTACATATATGCCTGTAGTTGAATGGTGTGGGTTTTCTTTTCTTTTTTTTCTTTTTTTTTGTTCTGTGTTGCTGTTATTTTGGCTCCGTCGTGTGCTGCCTGTCCCTTATGCTTTCCGGTCATGGATGTGTTTCTGTGTATGGCGCGTGTTATACGCGTGTGTGGTGGAAATGATTTTTAATTATTCTGTTTCATTTACTGCAGGGATTAATTGACTAGGTTTTGTGAAATAAAATAATTAATTCATGTGGGAATGAATTATAAAATAATCAGCGGAATTTTTGTGTTGGAACCCGAATAAGCGGGAGCCCCAAAATTTTTGCCGTCGTTCGCGATGAATTTCGACGAGCGGACGGTGAACGGTGATGATCTAATTCCAAGTCCTAATATGAATAAAAATATATAAAATACAAATAAATTATAAAAATATGAGTACTAATAATAATTAATTGGTTTGAATCGGCGGTTGGGATTTGTGGAATTGGATTGTGATTGGACTATTGTTGCGATTATGGTGTTTGGGATTTGACGTCGAATTATTTCGACGGGTAGGCCGATAAACAAAGGACGTGCTGCCCGAATTTTGGGAAATTAAATTCAAAAATACGGGGACATATCCTGTGATTATCGGGGTTACTAGTCGAATATATATATACACGTATATGATTATAAATAAGTATTTTGCAGGACCTACCGGTGTGTTGTGATGGAATATTTTGCAAAGTATATGACAACCCTATTTTCGAACGTTGGTCATATGTACTTTCTGAAAACGATCGTCGAACCAAGTTTTGAGTATAAAACCGAATCTTGAATGTGTAAATCTTAGTTGTTGCGTGTATTATTATAATATGAATAATTATGAGTCAGAATTGTTAACGTTTGGGTAGGATTGGTATCCAGGATATGTCAAGCATAATCGGGTGTCTAACATAGAGTAGTTCAACTCTGTAGGTGCTAGTCGAATGATTTGAGAATTGAAGTTGTACTAAAGCTAATTTAGTGATCAGTCGACAAGCTTAGCAAGGTTCCAAGTGAAGGACCTGAGCGTCAAAGTCGGATCCAGAATAGTCTGATAGTAAGGTGATAAAGTCGAGCGTCCGAGTCGATCCAAAATCAGTCAGTGATAGTTATAAGCTTTGTAAGGCAAGTAGCCCTGACCATTCTTTTATGGTTCAGTATATGTGAATAGCTAATATTTTAATCTCGTAATGGAACTAAAACTTTTTAAGTTACGTATCCCCTGTGTTTGGAAATGTTGTTAAATAGATGTTTTGGGGAGAAGTAACTTCTGAAAGTACCTATCTCTAAAATGTGATTAAAAATGGAAAAGAGGTTTGAATAGTGTGTTGTGACGAAATTGATTTTTAACAAGTGATAGTTAAAAGTGATTTTGAAACTGGATAAAATAAATCAGATATTGGATAATGTTGCGTAAGTGGCTAATTCGGTTGCGCGCATTACATAACCGATTAGTCCAGCATAGTTAATCAGAGACCTAGCCAGTCTCTGCGGATTCGGTTATTTTGTGTGAAAGCCCGATCAGCTTTCCTAGACATTTTTGTGATAGCCCGACCAACTATCCTAGATAATTTGTGTGGAGGCCTCATCCGTCGTCCCTAGATAACATCCAATACATATCTGATTGTGGAGACCCAGCTAGTCTCTGCTGAGCAATTAATTGCTCACCCTTTCAGAATGTTTACATATATGTATTGTAGATGCCTAGGAGACTCTTCCTTCATAGTCAGGGCAGGGTTCCAGTTACATCCATACCAGGATCCTCTAAGGTAGTTGTGTAGGACCAAGGATGGTCTGTTGAGTTGCTGTATTCAGTTAGTTGCTTTAAGATTGATTATAATAAGTTGGTTTCGTAGTAGTTGACCTAAGTCATACTTAATCCTAGAAAGATCTTGGTAAAGGGGTCAAAATTATATTCTATCATTAAATTGATTATATTATGTTTGTTGTTGTTGTTGTTGTTGATGACGTCAACTCCTGACCCCGGGGTTGAGGCCGTCACAGTTGGTATCAGAGCTACAGGTTTGAGTCCCTGATTTAGGTTAGGAGTAGAGTCAAAAGAGTATAGGAAGGTTTATATATAAATGTGAGTCAGCTACTCAATCAGAGGAGCGAGTCTATGAGTTCAGTCAAGGGTTCCGGAGGCGTAACCCTGATGTCTATTGAGGATTGGCTGGAACTGCCCTAACCTGGAGTACGTCTTCTTCGTATATGTTTTATTGATAATATTCGATAGAGGTTTCTAGTTTCCCTCTCGAGAAAATGAGTCTGATCGTGGGAGCTCAGCTTCCGAGCGGACCCTTGATGTGTCAGTCGAAGAGACGCCAATGTAATTTCTAGTATCGCATCTTTTATGTTTAGGTATTATTTCTGGACCAAGTGTGCGACCTCGGTGAGTTCGGACAATATGATAATAGTCGGTGGCTGCTATGACAGCCAAGTTTCGTGAAGTGTGGGGATCAGTACTGTTGTTGTATCTTAAATCTTATACGCATTTCTTGAGACATATTTTGTTTCCCAGAATGAATGTTTATTTCTCAATAAGTTGCTTATTTATCCGCAAGGAAGTCAAATTTGAAGTAAACAACTTAGGATTCTGTTGATCCCATTATAAATCAGATTTTCTCCCACCCTATTTGTGAATTTTCTATTTAAACATTGTTTCTTTTCTCGATGATTCTATCGGTTGATTGGGGCAAATAATGCATATGATTTGACTATTTTTCTGTATGACAAAGGGTCTGATGTGATGCCACCAATGTATGTGTTGTGAGCTATGCGGTACTAAGACTGGCCATCTTATGTACTTGTATGGTTGCTCTCAGTCATACCTATGTCTTCTTCTTTTATCCTCCCTGTATCATTAATTCCATGACTTTGAAATTTCATTTGAAGTCCCGAGGCAATGAGTTGTTAGTAGCTTTTGTAATTTGACAATCCTGGTTATTGAAAGTAAACAAGAGTTGACTGTCTGGAGGAATAAAAGTTTTACATCGGGTTATTACTTCATAAATAAAAATAGTAGAGAGGATTCATTATTCGATATTGAGGGTTGCAGCTTTAGAAAAGTTAACTCCGCGGAAGATGGGTCAATTGTAAGAGATAAGAAGTCACCTTGGGAGGGATGGTTGATTGAAACTCAGACTAGTGTGTTAGCCAAGTCTGTGATTCTTAAGTTTAACTTGACTTACCAGTTTACCCTTTTTGGTTGGTGCCTAGTTTTGCGGTATATGGAATTTGTTAATGTTGTATTTTTAATGATGCTGGAAGGTTGCTCAGTTGTTGTTATATTGGGAGGTCATGCTATAATGTTTAGTACCTTTATATTCCAGTTTTCTGCGCTGTTATTGATTCTGCTACTGTTACCATTGCTATGGGTGCTAAGAATAAAGATATGGGTGCTTTAATTGGGTAGCATTTTCCTGAAACAGGTGCACCATTTGAAAGGTGATATTTTTGTTATATATTCTCGTTATGTTTTTGAATAAATTCCCTGTTATATTTTAGGAAAATGCCACCCAAGAAAGCTACACAGTCTAAAGGAAATAATAGTAGTTTGTGGAGGGTCCAGTAATAAACAAAATTCTAGACTTGTTGCACCAGCAGCAACAACAATAGTTGCAGTTAATCCAACAGATTCAGCAGTAACAACATCAACAAGGAAAGCTAAACCAAACTACTAGTTTTAAATCCTTTCAGTCTGTTAAGCCCCCAGAGTTCAAGGGCGAAGTGGATCCTGTTGTTGCCAGAAATTAGCTTAAGGAAATGGAAAAGGCATTTACCCTCACATAAGTAAGTGATGATTTTAAGACCAATTATGCGAGCTACTTTCTTAAGAATGAAGCAAATTATTGGTGGGAATCCGCTCGTTCGTTGCATGGAGAAGGCCCTGTTTCTTGGACGAGATTTACAGAATTATTCTTGGAGAAGTATTTTCCCAATTGTCTACGGAATCAGTTGGAAGTCGAGTTTCTAGAACTAAAACAAGGTGAAAGAAGTGTGTTGGAGTATGAAGCCAAGTTTAAAGGATTGGCCCGATTAGTTCCTGAGTATGTAAGTGTGGAGATTCAGAAAGCAAGGAGGTTTTAACAAGGGTTGAAGCCTAAAATTCGCAGAGGAGTTGTGGCATTGCAACTCAAGACATACTCTTCTATGGTTCAGGCCACCCTGGTAATGGAAAGTGACCAGAAGTTGGCTGTTAAGGAAGAGAGTGATAAGAAAAGGAAGTCTGAAGGTGTTATGGACAAGGCAGACCAAGGAGAATCCAGTCAAGAATTTCAGTTTGGCCGAAATAGGAGTAAAAGATTCAGGAGACAGAGTTTCTCCCATACTAGGTCTGATACTATCTCAATCACTTCTACTCCAGCTCAGTCAGACGAGTTAGCAGTGGATTGCAAGTCCTGTGACAGGAGACACAGTGGTTCGTGCAAATAGAATGTGCAATATTTCAAGTGTGGTCATAAGGGTCATTATGCATTGGAATGCAATCCAGAAAATCCAGGAGTTACGTGTTACAATTGTGGAAAAGTTGGGCATATTACAAGGAGTTGTAGGACGGTTACTCAAGATACTACATCCCAAGGTCCAACATCCAGCACAGCGAGAGGCAGAACTTTCAAAGAACCAAGAGATCGAGCGTTTAGAATTTGGATGTAATTGCAGCTGATCTGACACCCTTCGAGCTAGAAGTGCTCGATGTGATTTTAGGAACGGGTTGGTTTTCTGGTAGTAAGGCAAGGAGTGGTTTTTAGAAGAAGTGAATTGTAAAGTGTATAGAAGCCAATAGTAAGGTAAGTTTGTAGATGTAGAAGCAACATAAGAAGTTCTTCCAATCATGCGAGAAAAAAGAGTAATAAGCTAAGGATATAAGGTAGATCCACCATATGTAAAGATACGAAGAAGAAAATGCTTAAGCTGGAGGAAGTTTGAGTAATAAATAAATGCCCTGGAGTCTCTCTGGAGGCCAGTGGAATGAAATAATTAGTTCGATAATTATAAAAGTTATTGGAAAGGGAAGTGAACATACCATATATAGTCTCTTGGGGTGCACCAGTGATGTTGTTGAAGAAGAGGGGTGAAATTATGAGATTGTATACTGATTATCGATAGTTTAACAAAATGACGAATACGAATAAGTAACCCCTATTAAGAATTGATTACTTATGTGACATAATTCAAGGAGTGTGTTATTTCTCGGGGATTGACTTAAGATCCAGTCTGAGGACATATCAAAGATTGCGATTAGAATGAGTTATGAGCATTGTAAGTTTTGGTGATATTATGTGGAGTAACAAGGGTATCAGTTGTCTATAAGGAATTAAGGAACATGGTGTATAAGGAGTACTTGGATAAGCAAATTGTATTTATTGATAACATCATCAGCTATTCAAAGATTAAGAAAGTCTGTGTAAAACGCTCAAGGATTTCCCTATGAAGATAAGAAGGGAAGAAACTATACGCTAAGTTTTCCAGTATGATATTTAGCTGAGATAAACAAAGGATTATGATCTTTCCATTAAAAATCACCTAAGCAAATCCGATATAGTAACAGATGCCCTGTGTAGAAGGAAAGGATTGAATGTGATTAAAATCACTGAGGAGTTAATAAAAGATTTGGAAGAGTGGAATGTGAAGTTCAAATACCTGAAGGTGAGAAGAAGTGAAGGTATGAGATTACTTCCCAGCCTTAATTGATTAAAATGAGTAAGAAGTGTTCGAATGTTTGGAAATTAAGTTGAAAGTGGGTACCATCTATCATCTTTAGACGAAGGGTCAAAGTGAGAGGACAATTCAGAAGATATAAATATGTCGAGACTATATATATTTTGGGTTTAAAAGGAAACTGAGGTAATCACCTACCATTGAATAAATTTTCCTATGCTAATAGTTATCATGCTAGTAGGGAAATGCTACCTTGCGAAGCCTTGTATGGACATAAATGTGGGTCCCCACATAAGTGAGAGAAAGTGGGAGTAGAGATGTTGTTAGGTTCTGAGTTAATTCAGCACACCGAGTACGTAGTGATGTTGATTTGGAAAAGAGTTGAAACAGCTCGGGATAGACAAAGAAATAAGGCGTACTTGCATTGAAAGAGTATGGATATAGAAATAGGATCATTGGTGTTGACAAAAGTTTCACCTTTAAAGAGATTGGCTAGGTTTGAATATAAGGGACAAGTTGAGTCCTAAATATAGTGAATCGTTCGAAGTATTGATAAATATAAGTAAAGTTGCCCATGAGTTGATGTTATCGCCGCAGTTGTAGCATATATATAATATGTTCCACGTGTCAATGTTAAGGCGATATTTATCTGATTCGAACCAAGTCGTTGATTAGGAGCCAATGGGCTCTTATCCAAATTTATTTTGCATGGAATGATCGATCCAAATCCTAGATCGTTAAGAGCGAGTCCTTATGAATGAGTTTATATCCATAGTGAGTATGCTTTGAATAAATCCCCGAGTAGAAGAGTCTACCTGGAAGTTAGAGTCAGATATGCTTGACAAACATCCTCACTTGTTTGGTTAGATCATATTCTGAGGACATAATCTTTTTAAGGGGAGAAGGATATAACGACTCATATATTTTTAGTATTATTTAAATATATAATTATTAAATAATTAAATAAATAAAATATTTATATGGGTTCATTCAGCGGTTTATTGTTTTGTTATTAAATATATGAGATTACTGGTGTTCGAGAATTAATTGTGCAGTTAATTGCTGAGCTGTGTTGTTCCGTTTGTATTTTAAAAGTGATTATATTTAAGATTTATATTTATAAATACTTGGGTCATCTCTAAAATCATTATTATTGCTTTATAATTTTATTTATTATTTTTAGGAGTTTATAAATTTGAAAATCAATATTTCATCAATTATTTAGCCCTGTATGATTTTCAGATTATATATTAGTGTAAATTCAGTATTAAATTCAGAAATGCCTCAAACATTATGAAACTCATATTTATTTAAGTTTGGAATATCCCGAGAATTTTAAAATTATTTTGGAAATTTTTGGGATTAATTTCACCGCGCGTTGATTCGTTTAATTGTTAAAAGCGGGTATATATTATATTTCAAAAATTGTTTTAAAATTATGAAATTTACGTTGTCATTACCTTCGGGATATTTGTAACCTTTTAAGACTATTTTGTAATTTTCTGAATTTGTTTAAAGTATGACTCGGTCCGTAAATTTGTGAGATTCGGGGCAATCGGGCCATAAAAGCTCGTAGTTATCCTTGCAAACACACGTGTCAGACTTGCAAAATAGGGGGACACGTGTTAGCTTCTATTTTTTTTAGAAACAAATAAAAATAATACATGCATATCCTTGTTTTTCCCCATTTTCCCCATTTTTGTGTCTCTCTCCCGAGAGATTTCACAGCTCTCCTGATTTATTTATCTTCCACAGTTTCTTCTCCTCTCCTCTTTCCCTCTATATCCCCGTTCCTCTGTTCTTTCTTGTTCGGTGGAAATTATTCTCGGCGCCTCTGTTCCCAGCAAGTTCCGTCGTGCCTGAGTTTTTCCGGTATCTTGTTCTTGCCCGATTACTTGACTTTGCAGTTGTATATATATGTACATATATGCCTGTAGCTGGGTTGTGTGGGTTTTCTTTTTTTTTTTCTTTTTTTTTGTTCTGTGTTGTTGCTATTTTGGCTCCGTCGTGTGCCGCCTGTCCCCTGTGCTTTTCGGTCATGGATGTGTTTCTGGGTATGGTGCGTGTTATACGAGTGTGTGGTGGAAATAATTTTTAATTATTCTGTTTCATTTGCTGCAGGGATTAATTGACTAGGTTTTATGAAATAAAATAATTATTTGGTGCGGGAATGAATTATAAAATAATCGGCAGAATTTTTGTGTTGGAACCCGAATAAGCAAGTGCCCCAGAAATTTTGCCGCCATCCGCGATGAATTTCGACGAGCGAACGGTGGACGGTGATAATCTAATTCTGAGTCCTAATATGAATAAAAATATATAAAATATAAATAAATTATAAAAATACGAGTAATAATAATAATTAATAGGTTTGAATCGGCGGTTGGGATTTGTGGAATTGGATTGTGATTGGATTATTGTTGCGATTATGGTGATTGGGATTTGATGTCGAATTGTTTCGACGGGTAGGTCGATAAATAGAGGAGGTGTTGCCCGAATTTTGGGAAATTTAATTCAAAAATACGGGGATATATCCTGTAATTATCGGGGTTACTAGTCGAATATATATACACATATATAATTATAAATAAGTATTTTGCAGGACCTACCGGTGTGTTGTGATGGAATATTTTGCAAAGTATATGACAACCCTATTTTCGAACGTTGGTCATATGTATTTTCTGAAAACGATCGTCGAACCAAGTTTTGAGTATAGAACCGAATCTTGAATCTGTGAATCCTAGTTGTTATGTGTATTATTATAATACGAATAATTATTAGTCGGAATTGTTATCGTTTGGATAGGATTGGTATCGAGGATATGTCAAGCATAACTAGGTGTCTGACATAGAGTAATTCAATTCTGCAGGTGCTAGTCGAAGTATTCGAGAATTAAAGTTGGACTAAAGCTAATTTAATGATCAGTCAACAAGCTCAGCAAGGTTCCAAGCGAAGGACCTGATCATCAAAGTCGGATCCAGGATAGTCTGGTAGTAAGGCGATAAAGTCGAGCATCCGAGTCGATCCAAAATCAGTCGGTGATAGTTATAAGCTCTGCAAGGCAAGTACCCCTAACCATTCTTTTATGGTTCAGTATATGTGAATAGCTAATTTTTTAATCTCGTAATGGAACAGAAACATTTTAAGTTACGTATCCCCTGTGTTTGGAAATGTTGTTAAATGTATGCTTTGGGGAGAAGTAACTTCTAAAAGTACATATCTCTAAAATGTGATTAAAAATGGAAATGAGGTTTGAATAGTGTGTTGTGATAGAATTTATTTTTAACAAGAGATAGGTAAAAGTAATTTTGAAACTGGATAAAACAAATCAGATATTGGATAACGTTGCGTAAGTGGCTAATCTGGTTGCGCGCATTACATAACCGATTAGTCTAGCATAGTTAATCAGAGACCTAGCTAGTCTCTACGGATCCGGTTATTTTGTGTGAAAGCCCGATCAGCTTTCCTAGGCATTTTGTGTGATAGCGCGACCAACTATCCTAGATAATTTGTGTGGAGGCCTCATCATCCGTCCTTAGATAACATCCAATACATATATGATTGTGGTTTTGTGGTTTCTCTGGTTCCAGTAATGGAACAAAAAGGTTTTGGGTCCCCGTAACGGGACAAATGGTTTATGGTTCCTGTAATGGAACGGAAGGTTTGGAAATGAAAATAGCATGCTAAAATTAAACTCTGGTATTTATGCATAGCACACGACTGTTGATTTTGTTTTATAGAGCATGCTAGTTTTGATATCCAGTTTTATACAATGTTTACTTGTTTTCTAACGAGTTATGAATTCTGTTCCTATAACTGCTTTATCTTAAATCGTTTACTTTTTATTCATATAGTGGTACTGCTGAACGATTGATTGCTCCCCCTTGAAGAATGTTTACATATCTGTATTGCAGATGCCTAGGAGACTCTTCCGTCGTAGTCAGGGCAGGGTTCCAATTACATCCGTACCAGGCTCCTCTGAGGTAGTTGTGTGGGACCAAGGATGGTCTGTTGAGTTGATGTATTAAGTTAGTTGCATTAAGATTGATCGTAATAAGTTAGTTTCATAGTAGTTGACCTAAGTCATACTTAAACCTAGAAAGATCTTGGTAAAGGGGTCATAATTATATTCTATCATTAAATTGATTATATTATGTTTGTTGTTGTTGATGACGTCAACTCCTGACCCCAGGGTTGAGGCCGTCACAAAATTCCAAGAAGAAATCAGCATCTACCCAAACATAAATATTGATAGATCCAGTCTATTCAGTAAGTCAAGCTCATGATGATGCTGATGAAAGAAAAGTACTTGAAAAGAAGCCAATCAAGTTCACAAGAAACAAATCAAGCTAGTTGATTCCTGGATCAAGATAATCAGGTTCACAAGAAACAAATCAAGCTTAGTTTGATCTACTCAGGGGGAGTTTCTAATAATCAAAACTCAATCACATATCAAGACAACAATGAGGCCTCTTCATCTAGATCTAATCTACCTCAACAAAGAAAATAGACTAAGGATCTCTCTTTTGAGCTCATCATTGGTGATGCATCTTCTAGAGTTCAAACAAGAAGAGAAACTCAAGAAGAATGTCTATATAGCAGTTTCCTATCAAAGGAAGAACCAAAGAAGGTAGAAGAAGCTTTGTTGGATCCTGATTGGATTTTAGCTATGCAGGATGAGCTAAACCAATTTGAAAGGAACAAGGTATGGAAGCTGGTACCAAAACCTAAAGAAAAGAATCCAATTGACACCAAGTGGGTATTCAGAAACAAGATGGATGAAAATGGCATAGTGGTCAGAAACAAAGTTAGATTGGTTGCTAAGGGCTACTATCAACAAGAAGGAATAGATTTTGATGAAACCTTTGCTCCTGTTGCAAGACTTGAAGCTATCAGAATCTTTTTTAGCCTATGCAGTCCATGACAATTTCAAGGTCTATCAAATAGATGTCAAAAGTGCTTTTCTAAATGGAGATTTGGAGGAGGAAGTCTATGTTAGTCAGCCTCCTGGTTTTGAAGACCCAAAATTTCCAGAATATGTCTACTATCTTTTGAAGGCACTTTATGGTCTGAAGCAAGCACCTAGAGCCTGGTATGACACTTTATCAAAGTTTCTTTTATAAAATCATTTCACAAGAGGTAGTGTTGATAAAACTTTATTCTTTAGAAATTTTAATGGCTCTAGTATATTTGTTCAAATTTATGCAGATGATATTATATTTGGTTTTACAGATGAAAATTTTTGCAAAAAGTTTGCCAAATTGATGCAAAGTAAGTATAAAACGATGATGGTGATTCATGGATCTGTTTGAGCTAAGAAGTTACAAATCAATCCCACCACTGACACTGCTCAAATTAGAGAAACAAATACTGATATTTAACCAATCACAACCACTGATACTACTCATGTTGTTGACAGTACCCAAGAAATAAACCAGAGTTGACTTTTGAAGAGAAGAAAAAGCTACTATGGGGAAGCAATACACCTGCACCAAAAGAGATTCTTCTGAGACCACTAACAAGATCTATAGTGGTAATTCACTATCAAGAATGGCTAGAAGAAGAGGTGACTTAGGACTTCCAAATGCTAATAAATATACTGGTAATGCTTTGATTCTTAGAGCCAGGAAATCTAACAGCAGTGGGAGAAAATATGAAGCTTGAGGGCTTACAGAAGATTCTTCAGTTCAGATAGTGCTTAATTGTATGATACAAATAAGCCTAAAGAAAAGATGTTGTATTTTCTTGATTCCAGGAAAAGTTGAAGATTTCACAAGGGCAGATGAGAGACAAACCATGACAACAGTTAGAATATATTACAATTTTACTTAAGGTAATCAACTCTAATATTGTCAGGTGGCCTGCTTAATTAAAAGACATGGTCTTCAGAAAGCAGAGTGAAATGACTTAAAAGTTAAAATACACTTCAAAATATATTGATGATTCTGGAAACACTGTTGATATGCCTATTGGAGGAGAGCCAGAGTGACTACATCTCTAGGTATTAAAGTTCTTACTTTCAATCCAAATGGAAAGAAGGATGGTTTCTGGAGCTGGATGATCTATCACTTGGAATATCAAGTTTACATGACCTTAGAGCTACTACATATTAGAGTGATGAATCTACAGAAGAGCTTAAAGATATCAAACAGATAATGGAGATGTATTTGAATGTTCTTGAAATGAGTCTACTTAAGAAATCTTTGATGATGCTATTGGATTTTCCAAGGTTGATGACTGAAGTTAAAGTCTGAAACACTGGCTGTAAGATTGTATATTGTTAGTATTTCTATATTTAGATAGTTTTCACATCATCAATTAGGAACTTGTACATATTTACATGATGCACAGGTTGGGGGAGACTGTTAGAAGAAATTGATGATATCAGTGTTTAACTATCAGAGTTTTGCCAATCAGTATTTGATATCAGAGTTTGACAAAGATGACGTCATCAGCATTTACCATCAGTATTTGTTGATCAGCTTTTCTCATCAGTATTTAATCACATCAGTATTTGTCAAGCTGGAAATCAGGAGATATCAAAGGAGGAATGTGACGGCTTCAAACTTCGGGTTCGAGAGCTTGACGTCAATAATAATAAAACAGAAATATAAATAACAACTGAACCAAAACAAATACACAACTATGACCCCCTGACCAAGATCTTGCCACGTTTACGTATGAAATTAGGTTGTAAAAACTTTACAACTGATAATAAAACCTATCAGAGCCTAATCACCTGTCTAACTATTACCACCGAACCCACCTCATATGAACCAAACAGACTAGGTGGCTGATTTTTGTCCTGATTTTGACCAGCATGGTCCTTCAAGAGGGAATGCGGTGCCTAGGCATCTGAAAAGAGTAATATGGAGATATAGAAAATATTAATCTGACGAATGCTCGGCAGTACCAGGTATATGAATAAATAGGATATATAGATTTCTTATCAAACGGTTAAGTAAAATAGATGAAATCCTTATTTAAGAATAGGATAACCACAATATATTAGCATGCTTTTCTAAAACCAAACACAATGTAAATATAATAAAGAATTCTGAAACTTTGAGTTTAGCATGTTATCTTTTATCTAAATAAATTGACTTTAAACATTTCAGAAATTGAACTAATCAGTTCTATTGGACGTTCAAACAGGTGAAGATAGCTGATCAGTCTATCAATCACCGGACAACTCTAATGGCCATCCTAGAATATATGTGTTCCGGGACTCAAAGAGTAGTTAGGTCTTCATTAATGTTGGACTAATCGGTTAAAATAATATGCACAACCAAATTAGCCTCTTACACCACCACATGTTGGGCCGTTACCGAATAATGGACCTCTTATGCAACTCCAATAGATTACCTGATTTCCCTTTTATTCACTTGAAAAATTTGAATTGATTTTACTATCTATTTCCAAATTTCACAATATAGGTGAACAGAATGAAATCACAACTTGACTGTAAATCACCATTTAGTAATGAGAAATTACTAAATACTTTCCAGATCAAACACATTTAGAGATAGGTAATCCACAAGTTATTTCCCCCTAAAACAAGATTGAGTATAACAAAATTTATGAACAAGGGGATTTGTAACTAAAATCATTTTGATCAAGTATGAATACGTTAATCAAACAATGAACCATGTTTATTCAAAATACTGAACATAGAAGATATGGTCAGAGGTACTTTCCTTACTGAGCTTTTACTTACGAAATGCTAGGTTATACGGACTTCGAGGATTGGGTTTTTCGACTTAAACCTACAGAATTGAAGTGCCCTAGATTAGACAATCATTTATGCTTGACATATCATCTCTATCAGTTCTACCCTTACGATATCATAACCCGACTTGTATTTATATGCATTATATAAACATACAAAAATAGATAGGGTTCACGTACTTTAAATTTGTTTCGTAATTATTTTTAGAAAGTATGTATACTGTCGTTACGAAAAATAGAGTTATGAGTTTCTTTTGCTAATATTTCATCGAGTAACATCACCTATAAATCAAGTCGGTTTCTTGTATCGAAAATAAGTTGATAATAATTATTATATAATTTAAAGAATAATCGAGTAGCATATTTCCAGATAATTTTTTCTCGGAAATTAGGCAGCACCTCCTCTATTTATCGGACTGCCACCTCGATTTCATATCGACACACAACCAATTAACAACACGCAATTCAAGCAAAACAATTTCTTCCTGAACAGTTTTTATATAAATTTAAATACTAAATTCGAGTAACACTATATGGGGCTAAAAATTTAAATACAATCAAACCAATTATTTGGGGCTAAAAAATAACGAAATATTATTTTCCTCAATTTTATAAATCTCTATATATATATGATAAAATTATAAGGCAATAAAAATAATTTTCTTCAAATAATATTCAGATTTATGAAAATTAAACTTTATTATTGATATTAAATATAAACACAAATTAATACGTTCACATATCATACTAGATCAACAATCAATAACAAGAATATTTAACACATAATTTATATATATCATGCAAACACAACTTGCATAATAATATTTCATTTAATAATGCCTTTCACCTTAAAAAGATCATGTCCTCAGAATCTGATCTATTTGAACAAGTGAGGATATTTGTCTAGCATTTCTGACTCTAACTGTAACGACCGAGGAATTACGCTTGTATATATTATAATAATAATAAATTATGTGTATTATTATGTGATTAACTGTGTTGAGGCATTAAACCCTAATTGTTATGTGCTACGTGTTGTCTGTTTTGATCTGAACATGTTTCGGATATTTATTGAGTGTTTTATCGCGAGTTATATATTTTATATCAAAACCCGTACAGCTCAAACAGTATTTTTAAAAGCCCGTATTTCAAACAAAAATCATTGGCCCTATTTTGCCAAAAATGCCCTATACCGTATCGCTATTCTGACCCCTAGACGTTTTACAAATTGACCTTTTTCGCGAAAAACGACTTTTCCGGACCCCTTCGGGTACCAAAAACCCCACAAAAATCACATTTTTATTTTTATAGATCATGAATTATTATATATCATTTTTCTTTGTATTTTTGTATTTTTCACAATTTTTGGGAATTTTTAGTATTTATTTTGTATTATTGGATATTTAAAAATTCATATTAATACCCAAAAATTATAAAATTGGGGCCAAATATTTTATTAGGAGTGTAATTAGCCCCTTAATTTATTTAGGGGTATTATTTTCAGTACTATAAATAGCTGAATTATTATTAATTTTTAGTTAATTAATTATTAAAAAAATCAGAAAGAAAATAAAAGAAAAAGAAAAGGGAATTAGGGTTAGGTTTGTGAAGAACAGCAGAGGAATCAAAGCCAAGTTTGATCGGATTCTGTTCACCAATCAGTCGTGTAAGTATCCGTTGTGAAGCTCTTTCAATTCTCTATCGATTATGTAATTGTTTTTGTTGATTGGTTAGTCGATTTTTAATTCATAATTTTCGGGTTAATTCATGAATTCGGGTTGTTGAGTTTGACTGATGGTTTGATGTTGTGGTTGCTGGAAACGATTAGATCGTTAAAAACCGAGTCGAACGGCTCGGTTTCGTATGTGTTGGGTTGTAGTTTGCGTGCTCGTCGGAGAACCGCCGCCATAGCGGTGTTCTTCGTCTCCGGTGATGCTCGCATGGGGAAGGAGAACGAAGGGAGGCCTGGGAACGAAGGAGGCATCGCTGGTATTGCTGTGCATCAGAAACAGGGAAGAAACGAACTCGAATCACGATGTTTGGCCGTGTTTTCGTCTCGCCGGGAAACGCCGCCGACGCCGGTTTCTGGGCAGTCGGGGCGGGTGTTCTTGAGCGACCCGGTTCGACCCGGTTCCAACCCGGAAATCGACCCGGGTGTGATCCTAAAAACCCTAATCTGGAAACCTGTGTTATGTTTCTGATATATTAATTATTATATTTTCTAAAATCAGAAAATCAGTTTTAAAAATTCTAATAATTAATTAAAAATTAATTTTATATCTGAAAAATAGTATTATAATTTCTGAATTATTTTATTTAATTTAAATTCGAATTTAATTATTAATTAATTATTTAATTATTTATCTAATTATTTATTAGTTATCTAATTAATTAATAATTAGGTAATTAATTAATAATTAGGTAATTAATTAATAAATAAGATTAAAAATAATTAAATAATATGATTAATAATTCGATAATTAGTTATTATTACGAGTAATGATTCGATAATTGAATTATTATTCGAGCGTTAGTTATTTGAATAATATTGTAATAATTATTCGTATCGTATAATTAGATATCCGTAATTAATTAATTAACGAATCGTACGAGTTTCAATAATAATCTAATAGATCGATAATTATGCGGGAGTTGCGAGTGGCTCGTGAAATACGAGTGATTAATCGTTAAGTGATCTATAATTCGAATAATTCGTAGCTATTCGATAAATAGCGTATCAGTTAATTAAGTTGATTGATTATTTGTAAATAATCGATCTAATCGAATAAATATCGATAAGTTATAAATATTATAATAAATTGTGATTAATCCTAATAATTAGGGATTTATTATTTTAAATTATTAAATAAATTATTAATTATTATTATTATTTATTTATTAATATTTAAAAATGATTAATTATTTCGATAATTAATCACATAATTTTCAATAAATCGTAACTTCTTCGTTTTAACTCCAAAAATTATAAAAAATTATTTTTGACTTTTTTTTCTTAAATAATTATTTAAAAATTATTTTAGGATTTAAAAGGTTATAATAATTATCTATATTGAATAATAAATTGAATTATCAGTGTTTAATTCATAACAATTCAACCGTTAGTCCGATTTGAGTGAAACGAAGACCCTAGACTCAGAAAAATGAGACGAATCCAATAAAAATATTGTAAGTTATAATTTCTTCTGAAAAAGAGTGGTTGGTGATAATTGATAGTTCGTAGGTCCTAGTAGGGATATAATTGAGCCGAATAAATCCCGAAAAATTATAATAAATCAGATACGACTAGTAATGCAGGTATAAGCCTAGAATTGATTCTAAAAATAATTATAAATCTAGAAATTAATTATGTGCTTTACGTGCTACGTGCTTTATGATTATGTGAATAGTGTGCTGTTAAATGTATGTATATATATATGCGAGTCAGATAGAAACGCATGGGTAGACTGATAAGGTTGCGTGATATCAATTCAAGATACACGTATATAGTAAATTATCTAAACACCTATCTTTCATGATTTGTTCAGTGTTAGCAAGGCAGAGCAAGCTAGGGTCAGAAGGCAGTAAGTTAAACCAGGTTAAGTACGCGCAAGGCAAGTTTTTCCCCTATTCTAAATTCAGAATAGTGATTTATATTTCCTTTCTATCGTATCAATTCTCTTTGATAATATTGTTCATATACACTGTTACCCATTTTATCACTTGTTCCATTTCATTTCAATTCTTGATTTACCCAATTTATTGAATTCCTGTTCATATTTCAATTCCTTTACCCTTGTTACATATAGTCTGGTATATCCTGGTGTTGGGATATATCAATAGCATCCGATTATTCCGGATGCTCAGCCTTGGACTGGATGGTTACTTAAAGGCTGGGTTTTTCCCAGACCATTAATTAATAGGCCATAGTTGCCTGAGTACTCCTATGTTGGTTGGGTCTATGCAGTTGGGTATAGATCCGCACTATATTCTGACTGATCAGCAGATTATAGTGCATATGTTGGTTCTTGTTTCCAGTTTGTTCATTTGGCACTCGCCATCATTGGCAAATTATTATCATATACAGATACAGATGGTTGTTCAAACCAGCAGCTTATTGGTTCATTTATTTTCTCTCTTTATATATATATATATATTGTTGCAGGCTTGTTGAGCAATTTTGGCTCATCTTTTATTGTACTCCTATTGTTTTACAGTTAAGGTAGAGAATGAAACCCATCAGGACCCGCATAGTCAAGAAGCGAGTCAAGCAGCGGGACCCTCTTATACCAAGAGTGTTCCTTCCTATTCCCGAAGAGAGTTTGAATTGCCAGATCAGGTGTAGCAGGATAAGTAGTAATGTTGGGTTGAATAAAAGTTTTGTGTAGTTTGAATAAAAGATTGCGTAGTGAAACTGTAGATAGAATAAAGTTTTGTAATAAAGAGAGTTCTTGAGACAGGTTTTATTTAGTTGGGTTTGTAATGTGTAGTGCATGATTCTTGTTTCCAACTCAACCTTAAAAGATCCTGAGTAGTGATAGTTCGGGGTAATTATTATATTTATATTCCGCTTGTGCAGGTATAGTTGGTAATTGTTGTTAATAATGCCCCAAATCTATACCCCGGATTTGGAGGGTGTTATAGTTGGTATCAGAGCTTAGGATTGACCTTGGAAAACAAGAATGTTAGGGTTAAGATAAGATAGGAAAAAGATAGGATGAGAGTGAGAGTGTTAGGACTGTTTGTCTATGTGATTAGAAGTATGAGTTATAGGATTGTGATTTGATTGTTTTTGTGTTATTTTTTATGTATATTAGATGGCTTCTTTATCATCATCTACGGAGAGGACCGAGACAGATCCAGTGGATGCACCGGTAGTAGCCCCAGTGTCAGAGCAGATCTTACCTCCATTGCCACCTGAGCCAGCACCAGAGATACCACTTCCCGGAGGTACCAGGTTTTGCAGATTATTTTCCATACGTTGAGCCAGAATACCAGATATTCCACCATTAGAGTTTCCGATGTTTGATATTCCTGATATGGTTGATCTTCCGCAGTGGGAGGATTTAGAGCCTCAGATTCCTATGCCACCAGTCGAGATTCCAGATGCCACGATGGAGCCAGAGGCAGAGCCGCCTGGTATGTGCCTATGGAGCAGCCTGTCTTATTTCCTGCCCCATTAGCCATTTATGCACCTGTTCCAGGAGTTTATCAGTTTCCTCAGCCAGAGTTTATGGATGAGATCGTGGTAGATGGACCATTACCTTCTCGAGGTTCCAGCACTGATCTTCATGAGCATCATACCGTGACTTACCAGCGCTTTCAGGCAGAGAGGGAGGAGAGGATTAGATGGCAGAACCAGTGTAGAGAGATCCTTGGATTGTATGAGACACAGACGGATGGTCCTGTCAGAGCATTACGACCGGATTATATACTGAGAGAGAGATACATCATATTCACCGGGTTAGTTCGCAGCAGCTTACTGATTTGAGACAGCAGGATCTTAGTGCGGAGACAGCATATCGCAGAGCATTGGGACTTACCGAGGCAGTGCTAGAGGCAGTGCAGGAGGAGTTGAGCCACGTACCACCAGGATTTTGAGACCAGCAGATCGATGAGTGTTGTATTATGTATATTTTGTAGATAGAGGCAGCATAGTATTGTATGACAGTTTGTATGAGTGTAGCTACTGACTCTGACTGATAGTAGTAGCAGTACGACTGTTATATCATAGGTTTTGTATCAAGCACTGACACCTGTAGCTGGTGTTCTACCTATATATATATATATGAGATAATCTTTTGCACGTTTTCTTTATTTTATTTCCAGTCATTTAAGCATTTACATTTATTTCAGTACCATTGCATATTTACAAATGTAGTTTTATTCACGATCATGTTGAAAAAAAAAAAAAAAAAAAAAATTTAAAACATATCATACTGTTTTATTATTCAGTTATTTAATAAGTTATTTTATTTTCGAATCGACTGTTTTAATATATGTTTAATATACTGTTATTAAATAAGTCCATTATTTATTTATCAGAAAAATGGCACCTAAGAGAAAAGCGCAGCCCGACTCATCGAATGGAAACCGAGGGCCAAAACAATAATAACAGATGGATCAGATGTTTAATCTCATGCAACAGCAGATGTTGATGATGCAACAACAAATGCAGCAGCAGCAACAGCAGTTCCAGCAACAGATGTTACAGCAAGCCGCTCATCCAGGACATCAAATACCACCAGCAGCACCTACGACTACTTTCAAGCAATTTCAGTCGGTGAAGCCACCGGAATTTATGGGTTCCACAGATCCTACGAAAGCGAGAGCTTGGCTGAAAGAGATGGAAAAGGCTTTTTCGTTGGCAAAGGTCGAGGAAGAACAGAAGACAGATTTGCTAGCTATTTTCTAAAAGGCGAAGCTAATTACTGGTGGGAATCAAAGAAAGCTTTGGAAGAAGGTGTGGTGAACTGGAACAGATTCACTGATCTTTTCTTGGAGAAATATTTTCCTCGTTTTATGAAGAACCAGATGGAGATCAAGTTCCTGGAGCTGAAACAAGACAACTTATCGGTTGCGGATTATGAAACCAAGTTTACTGAATTGGCAAGGTTTGTTCCAGAGCAGGTGGACGGACGAGAAGCGGGCCAAGAGATTTCAGCAAGGACTAAAACCATGGATTCGTAGCAGGGTAGCTGTGTTTGAATTGACAACTTATACGGCTGTTGTTCAGAAGGCTATGATTATTGAAGGAGAAAGCGAAGCAGCTCAGAAAGAGAAAGGACCAGGGAATTTTCAGAATCGTTTCAACAAAAGGCCGGGATTTCAAGCTCGGGGAAAAGTAAATTTCAAAAGGCCAGAGCAGAACAATCAGAGGATGGGTAATCGACTCCAGCCCCAACTCAGCAGAGGCTTATTCGACCGCCTATACCTGATTGCAGAACGTGTGGTAGAAAGCATACAGGAGTTTGCAACAAGCTAAATGTTACGTGTTTCAAGTGCAAGCAAAGGGGACACTATTCTGGAGAATGTCCAATGGGAAAAGCAGAAGTTACTTGTTTTCAATGTGGGAGAAAAGGCATATCGCCAAAGACTGCAGAGGAATTGCAATGGCTGCCAGTATTCCAAGAGTTTTAGCATTACCTCCACCTCCACTACCACAGCAAAATCAGCCCAGAGCAAGGACTTTCAACATGTCAATGAAGGAAGCGGTACAGAGTCCGAATGTGGTTGCAGGTACACTTCCTGTAAATTCCGTAAATGCTTTAGTATTGATTGATTCAGGAGCTACTAGATCTTTTATTTCTGAAGCTTTATCTCTAAGATAGATTGTGAGATTCAGTGGTTGGATGAAGTGTTAGTCATAAAATTAGCGAATAATGATCAGGTTGCAGTAGATCGAGTATGTCCGAGCTGTGATATTGAGATAGGGAGATGTCATTTTTCAGTTGATTTGATACCTTTTAGGTTAGGGGAGTTTGATATTATTTTAGGAATGGATTGGCTGTCTAGTAATAATGCTCAAATTGACTGTGCGAATAAGAGAGTGAAATTGCAAACTGAAGAAAATGAAACGGTAATATTTAAAGGTGAGAAGCAAAAGCAGAAATTCCTATCAATAATGCAGACGAGAAGATTGCTACGTCAAGGATGTCAAGCTTATTTAGCCTATGTACGGGATGTTGATAAGGGAATTTGAAGATTGAAGATATTCCTGTAGTTTGTGAATTTCTTGATGTTTTTCCGGACGAATTACCAGGACTTCCACCAGATCGAGAAATCGAATTCACTATTGACTTGACGCCAGGGACTGAACCAATTTCGAAAGCTCCATATAGAATGGCACCTGTTGAAATGAGGGAATTAGCAAAGCAGTTGCAAGAACTTCTTGACAAAGGAATTATAAGGCCAAGTGTATCCCCATGGGGTGCGCCAGTATTGTTCGTGAAAAAGAAGGATGGTAGTATGCGACTGTGTATTGATTATCGTGAGCTGAACAAGTTAACTATCAAGAATAAATATCCTTTACCTCGCATTGATGATTTATTTGATCAACTAAAAGGAGCAGCATGGTTTTCGAAAATCGACTTACGATCAGGCTATCATCAGTTAAAGATCAAGGCCGAAGATATTCCAAAGACAGCGTTTAGAACAAGGTACGGACACTATGAATTTCTTGTAATGGCTTTTGGATTGACGAATGCACCTGCAGCGTTTATGGATTTGATGAATCGAATATTCAAGAAGTATTTGGATAAGTTTATCATTATATTTATTGATGACATCTTGATCTATTCAAAGACGGAAGAAGAGCATGCAGCGCATTTAAGAACGACATTGGAGATATTACGGAAGGAGCAGCTTTATGCAAAATTTTCCAAATGCGAATTTTGGTTGAAAGAAGTGCAGTTTCAGGGCACATCATCAGCAGAGAAGGCATTCAAGTTGATCCAGCAAAGATTGAAGCTGTGTTGAATTGGGAAAGACCAAAGACGCCGACAGATTCGAAGTTTCTTAGGTTTGGCAGGATATTATCGAAGATTTGTCAAAGATTTTGCAAAGATAGCTACACCGCTGACCAAGTTAACTCGACAAAGTGAAAAGTTCGAATGGAATAGTAAGTGTGAAGAAAGTTTTCAAGAGTTGAAGAATCGGTTGGTGACGGCACCAGTATTAGTACTGCCAGACGAGCAAGGAAATTTTGTTTTTACAGTGACGCTTCATATCGTGGTTTAGGATGTGTTGATGCAACATGGTAACGTCATTGCATATGCGTCGAGACAACTTAAACCCATGAACAGAAATATCCTACGCATGATCTGGAATTAGCAGCAATTGTTTTTGCATTGAAGCTTTGGAGACATTATCTGTACGGTGAAAAATGTGAAATCTACACGGATCATAAAAGTCTGAAGTATATCTTCACGCAAAAGGAACTAAACATGCGACAACGTCGATGGCTGGAATTGATTAAAGATTACGATGTTACAATCAGTTATCATCCAGGAAAAGCAAATGTTGTAGCGGATGCGCTAAGCAGAAAAGAAAGATTGAATCGGTTAACTTCATGCGAAGAATTGGCCAGGAATTCGACAAATTGGAAATCGAAATTCGTATTCCGATGAATCTGCAGAAACTATCTACGCTATGACTTTCCAACCAGAATTGCTGGAAAAGATTCGCCGTTGTCAAGAAGAAGTGATGAGTCAAGACGACAACTTAACAGGAGAAGAGATTACAACTCAGAAAGATAATGAAGGAATTTTACGTTTTGCGTCAAGAATCTGGATCCCTAACGTGGCAGAATTAAAAGAAGTTATGCGAGATGCGCACAATTCGAAGTATTCCATTCATCCAGGAAGCACGAAAATGTATCGCGATTTGAAGGAAAACTTTTGGTGGCCGAATATGAAGAAGGAGATAGCAGAATGGGTGAGTAAATGCTACACATGCCAGCGAGTTAAAGCAGAACACCAACGTCCGAGTGGGTTATTGCAACCATTAGACATTCCAGAATGGAAATGGGAACATCTAGCGATGGATTTTGTGGTAGGACTACCGAAGACTAGGGCAAATCATGATGCGATATGGGTAATCATTGACAGACTTACGAAGTCGGCACATTTTCTACCAATTAATGAAAGATTTTCGCTCGACAAATTAGTGCACATATATCTCAAAGAAATTGTGATGCGTCATGGAGTACCAGTATCAATTGTATCGGATCGAGATCCTCGTTTCAATTCAAGATTTTGGAGACAATTCCAAGAATGTCTAGGAACGAAGTTGAATATGAGTACAGCTTATCATCCGCAAACTGACGGCCAAAGTGAAAGGACAATTCAAACGATTGAAGACATGCTACGAGTTTGTGCGATCGATTTTGAAGGCAGTTGGGATGAACATTTACCCCTAGTGGAATTTTCTTATAATAATAGCTATCACGCCAGTATTGGAATGCCACCGTATGAAGCATTATATGGGAGGAAATGCAGATCACCCGTGCACTGGGATGAAGTTGGAGAACGCAAGATTTTGGGTCCAGAATTAATTCAGCAGACAAAAGAAAAGATTAATCTTATTCGAAAACGAATCGAGGCAGCACAAAACAGACAAAGCAGATATGCAAACCAAGCCAGGAAGGATATGGACTATCAGGAAGGAGAACACGTATTGCTCAAAATATCGCCATGGAAAGGATTGACCAGATTTGGCAATAAAGGGAAATTGAAGCCACGATACGTTGGACCATTTGAGATTTTGAAGAAAATTGGGAAGGTTGCGTACGAGTTAGCTCTACCACCCCATATGCAGCACATTCACAACGTATTTCATGTATCTATGCTTAAGAGGTATAATCCTGATACAAGGCATGTAATAGAGTATGAACCAGTAGAACTTCAGGCAGATTTGTCATATGTAGAACAGCCAATAAGAATTCTAGATAGGCAAGAGAGGGTATTAAGAAATAAGTCTGTGTCATTAGTGAGAGTTTTATGGAGAAACCCAGTGGTTGAAGAATCAACCTGGGAGCTTGAAAGTGAAATGCTAGAAAAGTATCCTCAGTTATTTGTATAATTAGATTCTGAGGACAGAATCTTGTTAAGGGGGGGAGAATGTAACGACCGAGGAATTACGCTTGTATTATATATAATAATAAATTATGTGTATTATTATGTGATTAATGTGTTGAGCATTAAACCCTAACTGTTATGTGCTACGTGTTGTTGTTTTGATCAAACGTTTGGATATTTATTGAGTGTTTTATCGCAGTTATATATTTATATCAAAACCGTACAGCTCAAACAGTTTTAAAAGCCCGTATTTCAAACAAAATCATTGGCCCTATTTTGCCAAAAATGCCCTATACCGTATCGCTATTCTGAACCCCTAGACGTTTTACAAATTGACCTTTTTCGCGAAAAACGACTTTTCCGGACCCCTTCGGGTACCAAAAACCCCACAAAAATCACATTTTTATTTTTATATGATCATGAAATTATATATATCATTTTTCTTTGTATTTTTGTTTTTCACAATTTTTGGGAATTTTTAGTATTTATTTTGTATTTATTGGATATTTAAAAATTCAATATTAATACCCAAAAATTATAAAAATTGGGGCCAAATATTTTTATTAGGAGTGTAATTAGCCCCTTAATTTTATTTAGGGGTATTATTTTCAGTACTATAAATAGCTGAATTATTATTAATTTTTAGTTATAATTATTAAAAAAATCAGAAAGAAATAAAAGAAAAAGAAAAGGGGAATTAGGGTTAGGGTTTGTGAAGAACAGCAGGAGGAATCAAAGCCAAGTTTGATCGTGATTCTGTTAACCAAATCAGTCGTGTAAGTATCCGTTGTGAAGCTCTTTCAATTCTCTATCTGATTATGTAATCGTTTTTGTTGATTGGTTAGTCGATTTTTAATTCATAATTTTCGGGTTAATTCATGAATTCGGGTTTTGAGTTTGACTGATTGTTTGATGTTGTGGTTGCTGGAAACGATTAGATCGTTAAAAACCGAGTCGAACGGCATCGGTTTCGTAGTGTTTGGTTGTAGTTTGCGTGCTCGTCGGAGAACCGCCGCCATAGCGGTGTTCTTCGTCTCCGGTGATGCTCGACGGGGAAGGAGGACGAAGGGAGGCCTGGGAACGAAGGAGGCATCGCTGGTATTGCTGTGCATCAGAAACAGGGAAGAAACGAACTCGAATCACGATGTTTGGCCGTGTTTTCGTCTCGCCGGGAAACGCCGCCGACGCCGGTTTCTGGGCAGTCGGGGCGGTGTTCTTGAGCGACCCGGGTTCGACCCGGTTCCAACCCGGAAATCGACCCGGGTTTGATCCTAAAAACCCTAATCTGGAAACCTGTGTTATGTTTCTGATATATAATTATTTATTATATTTTCTAAAATCAGAAAATCAGTTTTAAAAATTCTAATAATTAATTAAAAATTAATTTTATATTCTGAAAAATAGTATTTATAATTTCTGAATTATTTTATTTAATTATAAATTCGAATTTAATTATTTAATTAATTATTTAATTATTTATCTAATTATTTATTAGTTATCTAATTAATTAATAATTAGGTAATTAATTAATAATTAGGTAATTAATTAATAAATAAAGATTAAAAATAATTAAATAATATGATTAATAATTCGATAATTAGTTATTATTACGAGTAATGATTCGATAATTGAATTATTATTCGAGCGTTAGTTATTTGAATAATATTGTAATAATTATTCGTATCGTATAATTAGATATCCGTAATTAATTAATTAACGAATCGTACGAGTTTCAATAATAATCTAATAGATCGATAATTATGCGGGAGTTGCGAGTGGCTCGTGAAGATACGAGTGATTAATCGTTAAGTGATCTATAATTCGAATAATTCGTAGCTATTCGATAAATAGCGTATCAGTTAATTAAGTTGATTGATTATTTGTAAATAATCGATCTAATCGAATAAATATCGATAAGTTATAAATATTATAAATTGTGATTAATCCTAATAATTAGGGATTTATTATTTTAAATTATTAAATAAGTAATTATTAATTATTTATTAATTATTTATTTATTAAATATTTAAAAATTGATTAATTATTTCGGTAATTAATCACATAATGTTCAATAAATCGTAACTTCTTCGTTTTAACTCCAAAAATTATAAAACAATTATTTTTGACTTTGTTTTTTCTTAAATAATTATTTAAAAATTATTTTAGGATTTAAAAGGTTATAATAATTATCTATATTGAATAATAAATTGAATTATCAGTGTTTAATTCATAACAATTCAACCGTTAGTCCGATTTGAGTGAAACGAAGACCCATAGACTCAGAAAAATGAGACGAATCCAATAAAAATAATTGTAAGTTATAATTTCTTCTGAAAAAGAGTGGTTGGTGATAATTGATAGTTCGAAGGTCCTAGTAGGGATATAATTGAGCCGAATAAATCCCGAAAAATTATAATAAAATAGATACGACTAGTAATGCAGGTATAAGCCTAGAATTGATTCTAAAAATAATTATAAATCTAGAAATTAATTATGTGCTTTACGTGCTACGTGCTTTATGTAATTATGTGAATAGATGTGCTGTATAAATGTATGTATATATATATATGCGAGTTAGATAGAAACGCATGGGTAGACTGATAAGGTTGCGTGATATCAATTCAAGATACACGTATATAGTAAATTATCTAAACACCTATCTTTCTATAATTTGTTCAGTGTTAGCAAGGCAGAGCAAGCTAGGGTCAGAAGGCAGTAAGTTAAATCAAGTTAAGTACGCGCAAGGCAAGTTTTTCCCTATTCTAAATTCAGAATAGTGATTTATAATTCCTTTCTATCGTATCAATTCTCTTTGATAATTATTGTTCATATACACTGTTACCCATTTATATCACTTGTTCCATTTCATTTAAATTCTTGATTTACCCAATTTATGGAATCCTTGTTCATATTTCAATTCCTTTACCCTTGTTACATATAGTCTGGTATATCCTGGTGTTGGGATATATCAATAGCATTCCGAATATTCCGGATGCTAAGCCTTGGACTGGATGGTTACTTACGGCTGGGTTTTACCCAGGTCATTAATTAATAGGCCATAGTTGCCTGAGTACTCCTAATGTTGGTTGGGTCTATGCAGTTGGGTATAGATCCGCACTATATTCTGACTGATCAGCAGATTATAGTGCATATGTTGGTTCTTGTTTCCAGTCTTATTCATTTGACACTCGCCATCATGGGCAAATTATTATCATATACAGATACAGATGGTTATTCAAACCAGCAGCTTCTTGGTTCATTTATATTTCTCTCTTTATATATATACATATATTGTTGCAGGCTTGTTGAGCAATTTTGGCTCATCCCTTTTTATTGTTACTCCTATTGTTTTACAGTTAAGGTAGAGAATGAAACCCATCAGGACCCGCGTAGTCAAGAAGCGAGTCAAGCAGCGGGACCCTCTTATACCAAGGTGTTCCTTCCTATTCCCGAAGAGAGTTTTGAAGTGCCAGATCAGGTGTAGCAGGATAAGTAGTAATGTTGGGTTGAATAAAAGTTTTGTGTAGTTTGAATAAAAGATTGTGTAGGGAAACTGTAGATAGAATAAAGTTTTGTAATAAAGAGAGTTCTTGAGACAGGTTTTATTTAGTTGGGTTTGTAATAAAGTGTAGTGCATGATTCTTGTTTCCAACCTCAAACCTTAAAAGATCCTGAGTAGTGATAGTTCGGGGTAATTATTATATTTATATTCCGCTTGTGCAGGTATAGTTGGTAATTGTTGTTAATAATGCCCCAAATCTATACCCCGGATTTGGAGGGTGTTATCGTACCGATCGTATTTCGAGTTCTATCAATATTCAGTGAAATTGATTTAAGTTTTCGAGCCGAACTCGAGGCTACCGAAGTTTTTAATAGTCAAGTTTCGAACATGAAATTGATGGTTCGATTGAAACGAACTCAAGTTCAAACTTTTTAATCGAGTTCGACCCGAGGCTAACAGTATCCGACTCGATTCAGGTCAATTATACCCCCACTAAGCAACTACCTTTTCATCATCACTTTGGTGGTATGTGCATGAAATAAACCATGCATACAATGATGAAGCTTCACTTTAATTATTAAGGAACTATATTTTTATCATCATTTTGGTGGTATCTACCTGTACATGAATTCACATAGCCGAAAAGTTGAGTAAATTCATCTCCACCATTCATTTGTCCTTAGATGCACAATCTCGACTAGTTAATCTACTCAAACATAAATATTTGTATAAAAGTGAAACTCCTCAGGTTCGTAGCAAAAAGAAAAAAAAATCTACAAGCTTTTCTTCAATTTAGCTTCTTCAAAACAAATAAATATTTTTTTGTTTGTTGTTATATTTTCATATAATATATTGTTTGTATATTATCGAGTTTATTATTTGTTGGTTGGCATTATTTTTATTTACAAATTAAAAAAGTTTACTAGGACTTTTAAAATTATATGCATTATTAATATGGATAAAGATATTCAATCATATTAAGTTATTGACTTTATAAAAAAGATGTATATCTTAAATTAAGGTATGCTATAAAAATTCTTCAATTTTTTCAAGTTGTTAAACAGTTTTAAGGTGAATCTTATAGTAAACGATCCTGAAGGTAAATTGTCGGGTTTTATCAATAAAATGATGTTATATAAGTATGATAAATGCATGAAGGTTAACAAACTTAAATACAAATATTTATTGGCAATATATGTATAATAGTCAACGAATTTTACGCCAATAAAAACACGTAAGAGAATCTATTTTTTTGAGAGTTTATTATCAATGCACGAGATTGATTGGACATATAAAATTGAAACTTCGTAAAACATTCCATTGCGCATGTTATTTTTTGTCGGCATGTTGTAGTTAATTATATTTGTCGGTAGATTATTATTTTCATCATTTGTATGTCAGTAGATTGTCTTATTCATTATTTGTCGTTAGTCGGTTATTTTATTTTGTCAAAGATCTTATTAGTAAATTAACCAGTTGACTTTTATTATTATCAAATTTTGATAATTTATCAAATTGTATGAACGATAACTAGGAAATATTTTATTTAATATCATATATTTATTTAATTATATAATTAAATTTTGGAGTACTAGTCTAATTTCTTAAGTACTTGTTCAAAATTCAATACTCCTTAAATTATGATTTGTAGGTTCGAAGTAGGGTTCCCGTTTTCAAATCCCTAACAGATATTTGTAATTTCATGATGAAATTGATTTGGTCTAGGTTAAAGAATTCACGAGACGTTAAACCAGATTTACATAAATGTCATGATAATATGACGGTGGAATAATATCATTTAGTTTATATTTAAACAATTTGAATCTTGCAGTGTGATACTTGTAAAATTTATTCTTTGGGTAAATCGCTCTATTGATTAATTTGACTGATTTTATCGTCTATTTTATAAAACAGTCTAAAATTTGGAAAACAAAAGGACAATTCAAACTAATTTTGCTTTATTCACATACTCTAATCAAATTATTACGAAATTAGATCAAATATTTCTATCAATGAATTAACTCATTCATTCATAAAAACCCTAAATCCCAAAAAAAATAATCCTTTTGAGTAATTATTAAATTTCCCAAAAAACACAATTTTCGAGTACTTATCCAGATACTAATCCGAATCACCCAAATTTTATAAATTTAACCCGGCCTCGAAATGACAGTGCTCGTCTTCGTGTAGGCATTCCACCCCAACCATCAAATCTAGTCCCCACACACCTAAATCCCTAAAATCTAGACTCTCTCTCTCCAACCCCCCCCCTCTACCAAACACCTCCCGCCAATGTTGCCCGTAAACCTCGCAACCTCCTCCTCACCTCACTACGAATCTCTCCCTCTAACAAAACATCCTAACAAACTTATCGACTATGACAACGATCCCAACAAAATAATAATACGCAGTTTTTATTTGTGCTTGCCCAACAAAATAAAACTTTTCAGATAAAATTTTTAATAAATAATTTTTTTTCTTAAATTACATGTTCATGTATAGGAAGTTACAAAATTTTCTAGAAAAGAAACTTGAAATATTTTTTTTGTATCTATAGTCTACATGTATATCTAAATCCATATTTATATATTATCTATAATTTACACAAATATGTATGCATGTAATATATATCATATGCTTATATGTATTCATAACTTCGTTGCATTTTCATAATCATGCGAAATATGGAAGAAAAAAAACATATGTGTCCATCTTGATGTGCATGAAAATAACCATACATACAATCACGCATCTTCATTTTAATTACCATTAATAGGGTGTAAATGAGTTAAAACGTTCGTGAACTACTCAAATTCGGCTCATAAAATATTTGAATTTTGTTTGGTAATAATCGATTCGGGCTCCAAACTGAGCTATTCGAATTCTTCACCGAGCCGAACTTGAGTTTTAAATTATTCGAATAGTTAGGTTCGCGAGATTTATCGAGTCTTTATTATTTTTTTTTTAATTATAACTAAATTTTTTATATATAACCATTTAATATTTCATTATAAATATAATATATTTTTATCAAATCTCTGAAAACATAAATATAATTAAATTGAACTCAAGCTGAACCGATTGTATTTTGAGTTATATCAATATTCGGTGAAATTGATTTAAGTTTTCGAGCCGAATTTGAACCTATCAAACTTTTTACTAGTCGAATTTCAAACATGAAATTAAAGGTTCGATCGAACTCGAGCTCAAATATGAACTTTTTAATCGAGTTCGACCCGAAGCTAACAGTGTTCGACTCGATTCAGGTCAATTATACCCCCACTAAGCAACTACCTTTTCACCATCACTTTGGTGGTATGTGCATGAAAATAAATTGTGCATACAATGATACATATTCACTTTAGTTACTAAGGAACAACATTTTCATCATTACTTTGGTGTATCTACATGTACATGAATTCATCTCCACCACTCGTTTGTCTTTAGATGCACAATTTCGTCGAGCTAATGTACGCACAACATAAATATTTGTATAAAAGTGAAACTCCTCTTGTTCTTAGCAAATAGAAAAAAGCTACAAACTATTCTTCAATTTAGCTTCTTCAAAACAAATAAATATTATTTTGTTTATTGTTATATTTTCATATAATATATATTATTTGTATATTATCGAGTTATTTATTTGTTAGTTGGCATTATTTTGATTTACAAATTAAAAAAAAAAGTTTACTAGGACTTTTAAAATTTAATGCATTATTAATATGGATAAAGATCTTCAATCATATTAAGTTATTGACTTTTTAAAAAATTATTTATCTTAAATTATGACATTTTATGAAAATTCTTCAATTTTTTAATATGTTAAGCAGTTTTTAAGGTAAATTTTATAGTAAACGATCACGAATGTAAATTGTCGGATTTTATTAACAAAATGATGTTATACAATTTTGATAAATGCCTGATGGCTAACAAACTTGAATACAAATATTTATTGACAATATATGTATAACAGTCAACGAATTTTACGTTAACAAGAATACGTATGAGAATCTCTTTTTCCGAAAGTTTATTAGTTTATTATCAGTGCAAGAGATTGATTGTACATATAAAATTGGAACTTCGTTAAACATTCCATTGCACATGTTAGTTTTTTGTCAGTTTTTTGTCGGCATGTTGTCTTATTAATTAATTTTTTAGTAGATTATTATATTCATTATTTGCACGTCAGTTGTTCATTATTTGTCGGCAGCCGGTCATTTTATTTTGTCAAGATCGTATTAGTAAAGTAACCAGTTGACTTCTCTTATTACACAATTTTGATAATTTTTTAAATTGTATGAACAATAACTAGACAATAAAAAAATATAATATCACAATACATTTATTCAAATATATATTTAAATTTTCGAGTAATGATCTAATTTCTCAAGTACTTGTTCGAAATTCAAATACTCCTTAATTATATCTATTATGATTTGTAGGTTCGAAATATGGTTCACTTTTTCAAATCCCTAACATATATTCATAATTTTATGTTAAAATTGATTTGTTTTATGTTGTAAGAATTCACGAGACGTTAAACCGAATTTGATATAAATGACATGATAATATGACGGTGGAATCATATGATTTAGTTTATATTTAAGCAATTCGAACATTGTAATATGATACTTGCAACATTTATTCATTTGGTAAATTACTCAATTGGTTAATTTGACTAATTTTATCTTCTATTTTATAAAATCATCTAAAATTTTGAAATGAAATAATTAGAACTAATTTTGCTTTACATACTTTAATCAAATTATTACGAAATAAGATTAAATATGCACTTAATGAATTCACTCATTTATAAAAACAAGTCTAATAATACCTAAAAACTTGTTCTAGGTTAAAATTTAAGGCATATTGGATAAAAAGTGCTCCGCAATGTCCCAGTGATGTTTTAAAACACTAGAACATTCATAGTGTCTAAGTATGACATATCTTATTTATTTAATTAAAAAATTATTTCCATCACTTTTACACATCTCTTTCCTCAAATCATTTACTTTATCTCCTCATTATAATTCAAATATATTATATTTTAATAATAAGACACAAATATAAGCCATGTTGTTGGAATTTATGTACAATCTTGAATCATCAGGACACTACATTTTATTATATTTATAAAATATTTACAGATATATTATTAAGCTTGCTCTAAAACCCTAAATCCCAAAAAAACACTAATCCTTTCTAATTATTATTAAATTTATCCGAAAACCCAATATTCATAGTACTCCTCCAAATACTAATCCGAATCACCCGAATTTTATAAATTTAACCCGGCTACCCGTCCTCATATACTCATTCCACCCCCACCATCAAATCTAGCCCAAAGTCCCCACACACCTAAATCCCAAAAATCTAGACTCTCTCTCTCTCAAACACCTCCCGCCTCTCTCTCTCTCTCTCTCTCTCTCTCTCTCTCTCTCTACCAAACACCTCTCTCCCCCCCCCTCTCTCTCTCTCTCCCAAACACCTCTCTCCCCCCCCTCTCTCTCTCTCTCTCTCTCTCTCTCTCTCTCTCTCTCTCTCGCTCTCTCTACCAAACACCTCCCGCCAATGTCGCCCGTAAACCTCGCAACCTCTTCTCACCTCACTACGAATCTCTCCCTCTAACAAAACATCCTAA
The DNA here is from genome assembly GCF_009905375.1 of Apium graveolens. NCBI lineage: Eukaryota > Viridiplantae > Streptophyta > Magnoliopsida > Apiales > Apiaceae > Apium > Apium graveolens. The sequence goes on along the minus strand of NC_133652.1, from coordinate 178,423,984 downwards.
CAACCCTATTGACTATGACAATGATCCCAACCATGACTACACCGTTTTGGCTTACGCCATCCCCATCCCATACCGCCTTAACTCCAACGGCATTTTATTCTCTCTCTTCACGATCCTTTTCCTCACCACCTCTCTACTATCTCTGGCCGTCTAATCCTGAATTGACTATCGTCCGTCTCAAATTGAACAAATTCAACGCTCACGCTTTTCCGGCGAAGCTCGATGTAGAGCTTGATTTGAAGGTGCGAGTATTGAATAAGGATGTTATGATTTGGTGTATCGGTCGGTGACGGTGGAGGTTGTTTATCGAGGGAGTGTTAGGGTTTGTGGAGGCGAAGGGCGGTAAGGTGAAGGCGAAAGGCGTGTCGTATGTGAATGCGACGTTGCGGTTGACGGAATTGAGGTTTGGAAGATGCGGTGTTTTGATTGAGGATTTGGCTAGAGGTGTGGTTACAATCGATACGGTTTCGGCTGTTGAAGGAAAGGTCGGATTTGTGTATGTTTATATTCCGATTAAGGTGAGTGGGGATGAATGAGGTTTTGAGTAGTGTGATTTGTTGTTTGATTGATTTGTTTGATTAAATTGTTGGATTAGTACATGTTTTAGTTGATTGATGAGGTAGAGCTAGATTTTCGTGTGTTTAATCGTTTTGTTGATTAATTTGTTGGATGAGTAACGTGTTTTACTTGATTAATTTATTGGATCAGTTACATGTATTAGTTGATTGATGAATTGGAGCTAGATTTTCACGTGTTTGATTGTTTTTTGATTAATGTATTGGATGAGTTGCGTGTTTTAGTTGATTGATGAGTTAGAGCTAGTTTTTAGTGTGTTTGATTGTTTTGTTGATTAATGTATTGGATGAGTTACATGTTTAGTTGATTGATGAGTTTGAGCTATAATGTGTAGATGTTGTTGAGGTGAATTGCGAGTTAGAGATGTTTTTCCGATTTGGTTTGGATTTACTTGTTTTGCTGATTAGTTTGATTGGATCAGTTACTTGTTTTAGTTGATTAATGAGTTATTGATTTAAGTGCAGATGTTAAGGTAAATTATGGTGTAATTGCTAGTTAAGGATGTTTTAGTTATTTGATGAATTATAGTTAGAAGTATAAATGTTGGTGAGGCTTATTGCGGTAAGCATAGAAGGAAGGTTAGATGCGGAGCGGATTCTATGTTAAGTATACTAATTCGTATATACGCTTTTCTTAACTCATAGTTTGTCAATAACTAATAATACAAGTTTTGCCAGCAAATCAAAATGTTCTTCCCAGCTTATTTGAATTTGTCATATCACGATAGTTCATTCTTAAGAAGAGGATCTCGAGCTTTTAGACCCTCTTGCAATATTCTTCATTTCTTTAAGTGGCATAGGGCGACCTTGCAGGCAGACTTGTAGAAATCTAAGGTTTAAATCAACTAATATCTTGAGTTTAACCTAGTTAATGAAAGTACAACTTAGCAGATTACCGTAAAATTACAAGCCTAATACATAGAAAATCAAGAAGTCTTGAATTAAATGACAGCAAACTCGTAGCTATATAAGCAAGTCTAAGACTTGTCGAGAAGGACCTACCAGGATAAGTGGTTCACATTAAGACTTGCTGAGAAGGACCTACCAGAACTACAATTAGAAGTATAATGTTGTTGAAGTGGATTCCTATAAGTATAAAAGAAAGAAGCGGATTGTGTGTTGTATTATTCGGGGCACACTTATGACCTGTGATTTCTTTTGAAAATACAGACTTATGGGATAATTTTGGATATAAAAATGATAGATTGAAGATGAGATGCAATTGAACTTTAAAAAGAAAAACTGAAATTAGCGTAAAAAGGAAGGTTTAATTACTGTATAATATGCGAGTGGTAGGTAGGTATAGAAAATAGGATTGGTGATGGTAATTGCTTACAAGTTGTGTCGCTAACGAGCTGCCGGTGCAGGTTTTATAGGACTTGTTTTTTATACAAAATAGGCTTGTAATAAATTAGGTTGTCATTGTCAGAACCAGCTCAAGTTATTTGAAGCTATAAATTTCAACACACATAGAGATACAGTTACAAGAGGAATAGGGGGGATGTTGAACAAATATTTAAAAGAATGCAGGGGGGAAGTACGGCATTTAGTTGCAATCACGCACGTTTTAGGAGACTTTTGCATTTTACGTAGGAAAGAATTAAAACGTAGGAGTAACAAGGTGTAAAAGTCTAGGAATTAGAACATTGGTATAGCCTGGGAAAGTTTATTGTTTTATTTTATGAAGAAATTATGATTATGAACCAGGATACTCTTCCTTTACAAGCAAATTGTTTTAAGAATGCTTATAGCCAGGTAATATTCATGTATGAAATTAAACCTAGTGGTTTATTGGTGATAAATGAACAGAGGGAATATAATCATATATATATGTAACTTCTCTATTTTTTTACATGTCGATTGATCTTTTGCTATGGTCTTGTGAACTGTTTGTTGTGATGCTTTGGATAACCTAGAGCTAAAGCAAGTAGTGAACACTTAAATTCATGTTACATTATACGATCCTTTATACATAAATCACTTGTTTTCTAAGACTAACAGTGAATGTTTTACGTCTCACAGGCAAAAGTGTCATGCGAGGTTGACATAAACACAAAAACAACACCTCGGATCATACAATCCGACGGGAAAATTGTTTCTCTGAGGTCAGGCA